>NC_058131.1:426623588-426648455 GCF_016433145.1 Gracilinanus agilis | reverse complement strand
GTAACCATGTTAAAAATGAATATTAATAAATGTTAAAAAAAAAAATAAAAAAAAAATGACTTCTGCTTTTTCAATTACCCCCTTCACTTGCCCCAGGGGCATCCAAGATTAAGATCTAGTCTTTGGAAAATGCCAGGGTTCCATATTAATTTTTAAAGTCCCTGTTACATACTGCTTCATTGTTGCATGGCTAACCACAGCCCCTTACAGCTTCTCTAAAGAAAGGGAGCATTGTAAAAAAAAGAATTTGGCTTGGAAATTATAACCTTTGTTACTCTTTCTCCCCCTCCCCAGATGGCAAAGCAGTCATTAATTGAGGCCTCTTTATGGGACCAAGAAGAATGAGAGGCCAAATGATTTGGGAGAGGAGAAGGAATCCCCCTCCCCCAAATAGTGCCCTTGGAGGAGGAGTCTGTGTTTTATGTTTGGGAAAATACTCCAGCTCATTTGGATTTCAGGATTTCCCACACCACATACCCCCATCTCAATCTGATTCACCACATCAAAAAGAGAGACTGGTGCCTGGATTCAGAAAACCAGGGCAGTTCAGCAGCTTCCCTCCCTTTCTCTAGCTAGGCTGTGAATAGCATTCATCACTGACCCAGAATCCCCCAGGAGAGCCCAAGCACACTCTATACTTTCAGCCCAAGGGGGCCAGTTCTGGCACAGGGCTATGTTTTCCAGATCTTTTCCTCTAGTTTTGAGTAGGTCCTGGTATTCCTTAAAGCCAAGGAAAATTGGCCTTCCTTCTTTCCTTCATTTGTTTCTTCCTTTCTTTCTTTCCCTTCCTTCCTTCCTTCCTTCTTTCCAACTGGGTGTCCCCATACCCCACACCTCACACAGGTATTTGGCACTAATAAGTAGGAATGGGATGTGGGAGGAGGGAGAAGGGTTTTAAACATTTGTGTTCTAATAGGCCCCTTCTATCTTTATTGCGAAGTGTAATATTAGGCCCCTTGGGAGGAACTGTGGAAGCCTAGTTTTACAGGGATGGGATGAATAGATGTCTAATTCCTTATGAAACTATAGCCAAAAACAATCCATGTGCTCAGACAGCATTAAATCATCCTTCCCTATGAATCCAGATCCCCAGGGTAGGACCCCAAACCCAAATTGTGCTTGTAAGAAACTTAAGGGGATATGCATCACTGTCATGTAGCCCTGGAGAAACTACCTTAAAAGGGCATTAGACAGAAAGCTCAAGGTTAGTCTTTTGCTTAGGCAGATATAGAGGCATTTGTTGGGGTTTTCTCTGGTACCCCAATTTTATATTCCTTAGTGCCTGGAATTTTAGTTTCCCTCCTTTGGATTTCTCTCCTCAGACTTCTGAGGGCACATATATGAAATGCCCACTATGAGTGAGTTTATTAGATCATTCACATAAATTGTACAGCATCTAGGAGCTAAGCTAAGGGAATAGAGTCTTAGAAGGAAGATCTTAGTGATGGAGAACACAGGAGGTTCTTGAGATCTATTGGGGGGGGGTGGGATCTGAGAAGAAGGAGGAGGTCTTATAGGCAGAGAAGAAAGACTCATTTTGTTAATATCCCCAATTTATGTTATCTATATTTTGTTTGTACACAGTTGTTTGTAGGTTTTCTCCTCAGTTAGACTGTGAGATCCTTGAAAGAGCAGGGACTGTCTTTTCCTTTTCTTTGTATCTCCAGCTCTTATTAGAGTATATGATAAATGTTTAATTCTTTTTTTTTTTAAACCCTTGTACTTCGGTGTATTGTCTCATAGGTGGAAGAGTGGTAAGGGTGGGCAATGGGGGTCAAGTGACCTGCCCAGGGTCACACAGCTGGGAAGTGTCTGAGGCCGGGTTTGAACCTAGGACCTCCTGTCTCTAGGCCTGACTCTCACTCCACTGAGCTACCCAGTTGCCCCTTAAATGTTTAATTCTTAATAAATGTTTACTGTCAGGGGAAACTAGGGGCTCAGTGGATGAGGTCCTAGCTTCAAATCTGACCTCAGACACTTCTTAGCTGTGTGACCCTAGGCAAGTCACTTAACCCCCATTGCCTAGCCCTTCCCGCCTCTTCTGCCTTGGAGCCAATACATAATATTGATTCTAAGAGCCAGGGCACAGAGATAGGAAATCCTGGGTTCAAATCTGGAGCCTAATGGATGGGGAGGATTTGGGTGGGCAGGGTCCACCATCAGGCTGACACAAGTGGAATTCCCCACTTACCTAGTTTGATGTTTCCACATGGCCCCTGCACTGAGTCCATCTCCTAGCTATCCTGGGTTTGGTCTGTCATTAGGCATCACCTTCTGTCCTTGCCTGCCAGACCCCCCTGCTCCAGACCATAGCCTCTAACCCACTCTCTCACATTTGATCCCTCAGCACTGATGGGCTTGTCTGGAATGATTCACTGGTCTCTTGTTCCCTTGGTGACCCAGGATGCTGCACAGGGCATAACGACCTGTCTGGCTGCCAGTAGACTGGGTCAGGAGCCCCCAGAAGTATATAGGTCTACTGACTGGCTCTCTCGAGCAGACACCATAGCTGGCACAGCACTTGGGCTACTGGAGAGATCCCGAGACCCTGTCCTTCCTTCTGAAGTGGGGGATGACAGGGAGTACATCAATCACCGAGACAGCTGGCCCCACAAAAGGTCTGTCCTCATCGCCTCCGAAAGCTTCCTGCTGGCTGGAGACAGAAGCAGACCAGACTGAGCTGCCAGGCAGAAGAGACACTCCAGCTCCCACTTTGGCGAAACCCTGGTGAGATGGTGTCATGGACCAAACTTAGAATCTCTCTCCCAGGGTTCTAGCAGCCTTTGTGGTCAGACCTAATGCAAAACTGCTAAAAATACAAGTCAGTTGGGAATTCACCAGGTGATAGTGAATCTGCCAGGTGTCAATTCAGCATCTTAAGTGTCAATAGCTTTGCTTTAGAGGCAAGAAGAGGAGACCAAAGAGCATATGTGGGTTGGCTTTAATGTGAAAGTTTATTCTAATTATTGCAATGAGACTGGCATTCTTGTGGTCTGAGGGATGAGTATTTCTGGAGTTTTACTTCAACCATCATTTATTAAATAGCTAGGATGTGCAAAGTCCTGGATATTTTTTAAAAATAGGTCTTATGGATGCTTTCTACTTTTACATGATGTTGATTTCTAAAAAAAAAAAATCCCTCATCCCTTCACTTCCTGACTCCTCCTCGGTAACAAAGAAAAACACTGCATCATGAAGTCTCAACTTTTTGTGTTATGGCACATGATGCTTTTGCCCAAGGAAGCCTATGGACCCCTTCTCAGAATCATGTTTTTAAATGAATAAAATAAAACCCACAGGATTACAAAGGGAACATATTGCCTTCAAATAGTAAAAATAAATGGTTAAAATATATAAAATATACAGACATATAATAAATACATATATACATAAAATATATAGTACTTAGTTTTCGATTTTTAAACAAACTTACAGCCTTCAGGGTAGGAATCTCTAGTCTATAAAGCAACTCTGACAATGTACATAACATTCTGCCCTAGGACGTCCAGTGTAGATTAACATCTCTTCTTCAAGGAGAGACATATAATCTCTTCTCCAAGAGCCTTAGTGGTGGTGATTTCAGGGCTGTGGATCTGAAGAATATTCTAGGTAAAATAGGCCCATTACTTAGAGACTAGGTTTTATGTAAAGAGTCTAGGGCTTGAATGTCTTGTTTTTTTGGTTATATATGTGTGACCTTGGGAAAGTCCTTTAATCCTTCTAAGTTTCAGTTTCCTTCTCCAAAAAATAGGAATTATAATATTTGCCCTACTATTTTCCAAGGCTGCCTGAGACTTACAAATAGCTTTAAATAAGAGTGAGAATGGTATTAGTGAAAGAACTCTGGTTTTGGAAACTGAGGGACTAGGTTCAGACTCCATCCCCATTTGTTCACTGTTCATGCAAACTTGTCAAATTCATCTTAATCCTCCAGGTCTCAGTTTTCTTATCTGTAAAACAAGGGGGTTGAACTGGATTATTTCTTCTGGGTGTTGTTAAAACCTTATCTTCCATCTTGGAATTTATAATACATATTAGTTCCAAGGCAGATGAATGGTAAGGATTAGGCAGTTGGGGTGAAGTGACTTGCCCAGGGTCACACAGCTAGGAAGTGTCCGAAGTCAAATTTGAACCCAGGACTTCCCATCTCCAAGCCTGACTGTGTATCCACTGAACCACTTAGCTGCCCCTTGAATGAAATTATTTCTAAAGCCTCTGCCTACTTTAAATCTATTAATCCATTGAATATGAGATTATTTTTAAAATTAAAAAATTGTATCCTTACTATTATTGATATTTTTTGTCTTTACAATATATTCAGTTCTAAACATATATATGTGTGACCTTTTATACATGGCCTCCCATCTCCCACCTCTCTAAGCCTGGACACTCTCACTGTCCAGATTGCATATGCTCCTCATTTACCTGGAGAATCAGAATCCTTAGCTCATCTCAAGTGCCACCTCTTGAAGAAACCAATTCTCATCTTCCCCAACTGCTAGTGCCTCCCTCTCTACCCCAAGATTACCTTGTATCTACTTGGTAATATATTTGATAGAACATGAGTCTCTTTAGGGCCCCAAATACTTTGTTTTTGTATCACTATTCCCCAGCACAGTGCCTGGCACATGATAGGTATCTTAATAAGTAAAATACAAGTTAATTGATATTTGAGGACTCTTCTACTCTCAACTTCGGACCAAAGATAATGAGAATCTTTATTATTGTCTTCACTTTTAATCACCCATTGGTAGAAATGTGTTTTTGGAATATATCAATAATTCCCAAGTCCTGTTATAGCCACCAATTTCCATTTTCCCCTAATAATCATAGAATCATAAAAGATTAGAGATGGGAAAAGGTCTTTGAAGTCATCCAATCCAAACCCTTTTTTATATAGAGAGAAACTGACACCCAAAGAGGGGAAAGAGATTTACCAAAGGTCATTTAGGTAATAAGACGAGAATCCAGATCTCCTGACTTTCACAGTCCAGTGCCCTCTCCGCTGTATTTTGTTGGAAAGTTTGTCTATTGTGTGGGATAGGGCTTTGAGATTTGTGTTTGTGCATCTCATCTTCTCTCCTCTCCTCCACCAAGGGCTATTTGATCTATAATGAGAAAATGAAAGTCTGTGCAAAAGATAGTGATGAAGAATCTCTCTCTCTCTCTCTAATACACACACACACACACACACACACACACACACACACACACACACACACACACACCCCACACATCCTGCCCAACATTCCCACCTACTCCTTTATAAGAAAGAGCTCTAAAAGACCTCATTGGGTTTGGGGGGGGGTAATTCACAGTTGCTTGGGGAAGTTTGACTCCAGAAACCATGTCTACAAATTCTACTGTTCCCCAAAAAGGGAAGAAAATTGAGATGTGGAAACTTAACTGGGTCTGGGTTTTCCTTCAGAATGAGGGTCTGTTTTTATCATTCTGGGACACTTTAGGATCACTAATGAAAACTGACAGCTAAGTTAGGAGGGAAGAAATCTTCCCTCTGAAAGTTAGATCCTAGACCTCGCTCTAACCAAATTCTAAAGGTGGCAATAACACCTACCCCAAGCTCCTTCTCCCTCTCCTCCCCACCCCCTCATCTCCAGTCCCCAGCCAGACTCTGAAAGGTCACTGTTTTCTCCATCAGTTTTTCCTCCCCACAGAGACATTTTGGGATGACTCAGTCTGCTCTGATGGTCTCATTCTTCCTTTTATATCCATGGGTGATGGGACAGAATTAACTCATCACCTACCACTGGCTCCGTGAGGGGCTTTTTTTGTGTGTGCTTTTACACAAGAACTCAGAAAATCTGACCATAGAAATGCTAAAGACATTAAGCTTCTTTTGGTGTAGCACCTAGTGGGCACTGTCACCCTGGGCAATGGGGTGAGCAATAGCAGGGACTCCATGTTCACCTCCAGGGAAAGAAACAGCCCTGGAGAATTTCCCAGGGAGCTTCTCTTTGGTCCTGTTGGTGCCACATTCCTGAGGAAACCTGGGAGCCAGAAGTGTCTTTCAGAATATTAGGGCCCATCAGGGCTCACCCCAGGCTACCCAGGAACAGAGAACTCATTGTTAAGTAGGGAAGGACTGTTCTCCCCTGGGAAGCTGCAGGAGAATTAGACTAAACAGAGCTCCAAGTGCCCAGGCAGCAGTTTGGAGATGTTTGTATTCCAGGAGGTGGGGCAAAAGGAGAGCTGGCGGGGAGCCAGGGAGAAGTACAGCAAGTTAGCCCACAGCTCTCTAGTCTTCACACAGCAGATGATTCAAGGATGCATTAGGGGCCCTGGAAGGAGAGGCACTGACACTCAAAGTAACTTTGGGAGCCTAGGGGGAAGGGCAGTGGGGACATGAAGCCCTTCTCTTTCTCCCCTTTGGGAGGCAGGTCCATGTGTTCTTTGGAAGGAAAAGCCATGGTCGGCAGACATAGCACTTAAGGCTGGCAGGATAAGTGGAAACATATTGAATCACTCTTTTCCTGGTAACTGGAGTCACGACTCTGAATCCAGCTTCCTCTCCCACCCCCAGACCCCTAAAAGCCAGGCAGCCTTCTGGAGAGACATTCAGAGCCCTTTAAAGTTCCATTTTAGTTAGGAGTCCAGCCTGACAACCAAGTGCTGAGCTGTCCCTCAGCATAGGGCCTGGCACACGGCAGGTACTTTCCAGCCAGAATGTTCCCCAGAATCTCAGAACTGGGAAAGACATCAGAGGTCATTAAGCACAACCCATACCTGCCCAAGGATACCCTTTACAACAAATCCAATGAGTTGTCATTCAAGTTTCACAAGAAGTTCTCTAGTAAAAGGGAACCCCCTGCCTCCCAAAGCAGCTCTTTTACTTTTCACCAAATAATGGAAGGTCAGCCCCAAAAAGAACCACCAAGGTCATCAAGTCCAACCCATATATGAATAAGAATTCCCGCCACATCCAAGGATGGGTCGGCAAATATTTAGCAACCAGCTCTCAAAAAAAAAAGTATGCCCAAATACACTTTTAATTTTGATCAACGTTATTATTTTTGAATTTGCTTTATTAAGTCTAAATAATCAACAACATAATAAATCAAGGCCAGATTTTTTGAGCTGGCCAATTTCCAAGGTATAAACATTCACACAGGAAATTTAACTATGGATCTCTCAGCCTGAGTTTCCTGCAGCCTATCCCTGAATCTGTTGTTGTTGTTAAGCTGATAAATGAGCTCCATAAAGGAGTCTTACTGAAAATCAAAATGTGGACAGGAGACATGCTTTATCCACTTGACTTTTCCTGTGTGGATGGTTAGGCCAAATTCTTGTGAATAGTTAAAGATCTTGTTCAGAAGGGCTCAGACTGGCAGGATAAATGGAAACATATTGAACTACTCTGACTTTTTCTGGCAACTGGAGCTATGACACTTATTCCAGTTTCCACTCCCACTTCAGACCTGGAGAGGGTCAGGCAGACTTCTGGAAAGACAGAAGTTCTAAGGCTTAACAGAACTAGCCTGAGGTCTTCCACAAACACAATTATCTGAAGGACCTGAGGTCAATAGGGAATAACATCCAAACCTCAGTTCTACAATGACAGTGGCAAATAACCTTAATGAACATACATCCATGTTTGATACCTTGGCTGATTATCTTGGTCTCTGTTGTTATACCTCTCAAGGAAACTTGAAGATTTTTGGTATAAAGATGTAAAACATCTTGTTGGACAGAGCTCTTAAGGGACCATTTTACTTCACCAATCTAAATGTTCCCTTAAGCACAATACAAGCTTATATTCTCTATATCCTTTAATCAGTTGTTAGATAATAAATATGAGGTCTGCTGCAGAATATTGCTCATAAAAGTTGTCTGTTCTCTACTAGTACCCTCACTGAGGTCATCAATGAATTTCTTGATGAATCTCTTAAATTTTTTATATAACTAATATATAAGTATATAGGTGCATTTTCTCTCATTCACACTTTCGTTTGGCATTGATAACATTTGAGTTTTATTCCATTTATTCCATGTCTTACTTTACCTTCTTTCAAATATCTTACAATTCAGTCCCTTTACACCTTCATAATTTATCAGCTTTTCCCATCTTCATTCTCATTTTTGTCATTTCCATCTCTTCTATAAGCAAATGTAGAATAGTGGAGTTGGAGTACCCAAGAGAGATTCCATTTATCTTGATGGTGAAAAGTTCTCTACAAAAATCTTTCTGGATCTTTTTCAACTTTCATCCATTTGTTGTCCTTCCGTTTTCTTCAGTGCCTCTAGGATGACTTTGCTTTGTTGTTGTTTTGACCACACTTTCTTTAAACTGGCTGCTCTCTATTTTACGAGGCAATAGTAGTTATACTCTTCCAACATGCTTCTTTATAAGATTTGTACAAGTGAGTTCTAGACAAGTAGGTAGCTTTGAAAGCTAAAAACCAAGTTTGTTATATGCTTTTTAAAAATCAAGCTATACATAATAGAAGTCTGCAGTGGGTTTTTTCTGTTCTGTTATGTCCTTTCTGTTTGGTGTTTGTTGAGTTCACAATAAAAAATTTAAGTGTTCATATTTTAAATTGCTATTACCAATGGTTGTCTTATCTCTTTATTAAACAAGACAAATATTTGCTAACATGCTCTTTAGGTCTTTTAGTCTTCCTGTTAAATCATTTGATCTACCTTGTTACATTTCTGCATAATATTAGAGTCTATGTTTATGTTCTTTCCATCATATCCCGTTTTTAAAAATCATCAATAACTTACATGAATAGATCAGGATTGTCATTTTGATTGTCCACCATTTAAAAATATGTTTATCATTTTCTTCCAAAAAGGTTTCCTTCTCTCTAGCCTAAATCTTTAGCCTCCTAGTCACTTCTATTAATTTGTTCCCTCTAGTTATCTGGGCAACACCAGATAAGTTTTAATGTTGAAAATCAAGAAGAAGAATTTAAATTTGATACAACGTAAGTTGCATATGTTTTTAGTTAGTGTTCTTCTACATGGTAAGGGCAGAGAGACTTTAAAATGAACAAGAGGCAAAAGTTTGCATGGGAGCAAACTTCTTTTGGCCTGAACCCACCTTAGGAGCAAAGATTACATTTATTTTTAGCTAGAACATCTTCTCAGAAATGTCTCCTGACTGATGGAGGAGATTCTGACATCCCAATTGTCCGACTGACTAGAGGTACAATCATAGGAATGTCTGAAAATATGAGTATCTAAGGGTCCAAATTTCTGTCTTGAGGGATACAGTATGTCTCTGATTGTCCAAAAAACCTTCCTGATTGGATTTTTCTTATATACATGTTAGCTTCTATGTGGAACAAGGATCCCTTGATGAGATCACATAGTAGCACAAAGAGGGGCACAAATATGAGTCCCATTTGGATGTTTTCTGAGCTACATAAAAAAAGAATTTAAAGAACATGCCACAAAGATAGACTGAAGTGAGCAAGAATGATTATCTTGACCCTGACCTAGCCCAGATTCTTGCATGAGAAGATTTTTGGGAAGGAAGGAGTTGAAATTGTTTTGAAACCCAGGGAGAAGAAAAGAGGAAGTCAATGGAGGTTCACTCAGTTGAAACAAGGTAATTCCAAGGAGAATCAGAGGAAAATGAGATGGAAAAAAACCAGAGCAGAGACAGAGGCAAGCATAGACTGGAAGAGGTCTCAGACCCTCCAGGAGGTCTTGTAATTTGATGCCTGTCTTACATCAGGATAAAAAATGGATATCAGTCCTATGAAAATTCTGATACTTTCTAGCTGGGTGACCATTTGTAAATCACTAAACTTCCTTGGAGATCAGTTTCTTCATCTGTAAAATGAGTAAGGTGAATTCCATGACTCCTGAGATCTAAGTCTATAATTCCTTGATAGTAGATAGCCTTTGGGCTCAGCATGGATAGATAACCATCAAAGTGGTAAATCTGAGAACAGTCTTTGCCCTCAGTCAGTGATGTGCCTCTCTCCCTAAGGATGTTGGATTAATCAGAAATATTCCCTCCTCCTCTGGATACTCAACAGTTAGAGATGGTCTCTTCTTGCTGAAGATGGTCAGCAAATCAGAGACTGTGCCTTTTACCAAATCAGTGCCTACAGGAATTTAGGCATTTCAGTTGATTTCAAATTTGTTTTGGTGTGTGTGGGGAAGGGGGGGTTCCCCCTAGGTTGGAAAACTAGCTATTTTTCTGTTTTGAAAACTTACTTCAGTCCTTTTGCTGACTGAGGTACAGAGCACATGGTATTTCCATCAAAAAGTTATAATAAAAACCTCATGTCAGGAACTCCCTCTTGGATGGTGCTATGGGGGTACTACCATCACCCACTTAAACACACTGCCAGCAGAATTGTGAGGAGGAAGAGGCAACTTGGATCTTAATACTTTCCATGATGGAGTCCTTGTAGGTGCTAACTCTGGCTTTGAATGAAAAGCTGGCCCTGACTGGGTATCTGAAGGCAGAGGTAGTACCTAAGCTATGGAAGACTTAGATTAAAGGAAAATGATGAGAAGCTAAAACAAAGTGGGAATTTCTGAACTGAGTCTAGTTCAGATATATGGATAGTCCCTCTTATCAGACCTTTAATAAAAAGAATGATGTCTCCTCTGGACAGTGCCAGAGGTGCCTGAAAGCCTAAATCTACTGAGTTTTGGGGAAGTGGAGCCATGTTTTCTGTCATGATACAATCACCTGCCTAGAGGATGCCAACCCAGTTGCTAGCCCCTTCACACTTCACTCTGCTAGAAAGGTCACTCCCTCAGAGCTCCCACCCAAGTCAGTGGATTCTTTCTCCACCAGCATCTTCCTAGGCAGTTTGCCCAGTCTACTCTTCGCCTCAGCACAGAAATGAAGCTTTAGGGCTTTTTTTGCCCCTTCTCTAGAGTTGTTAAAAAGTTAAAGGCATTTGACCATCCATGTGAAGCAGAGACCCTGTGCACAGGCGTTCTGCCTTTCCTCAGCCTCAGACCCCATCTGTTCCATGTTAGCTGGAGAAGTTTTTCAGGATGAATTCCAACAAACCTTATTAGGAGCAGATACAGACCTATTACTTGTGACAGGCTCCAAAGGAGTCAAGTTTCACTGGAAGGTTTCCTGCTCTTTTGTTAACAAAATAAAAGGTGATGAAGATGGGGGTGGGGAGGAAAGAATTAAAAGGCTTTCAAACTTAAATATGAAGCTGAACATTGGACCAAAGTCCTCAGTGACTTATCTGTCAGGAAAATCTGAAGAGGGAGCTTGGATTGGAAGAATGGGGCAAGGCCATCCCACCTTATTCCAGAGGGACCCAACACTCCCAAGTTCCAGAGCTGCTACTGGCTTCTTATCTGTGAATCAGGTTCTAAGGCTTTATTAAAGTACCTCCTGTGTACCCAGGACTGTGCTTATCCCTTATATGCTCACATTGTGAGAGGAGACAGAAGAGGAATAGGTCTGGGTCCTGCCCTCAGGAAGCTCACAGTTTCTGAGAGGAAACTAAAGTGAAGCAAACCTGGGCCCCATCTTCAGGACTTGGAGATTGTGAATTGAAATCAAACTGACCACATTGTTTCCTTCTCTTTCTCCACAATAATTAGCTTTGATCCAGACTTTCATTTTTCTGATTGGATAAGAGGTACTTGCTTTAGCTACATTGGCTGGCTTCCTTATTTCTAACCTGTTTTCCATCCTAGCTCAGGTATATCTTTATCTTTCTGACTTCTAAACACCACCCACTTTAGACAGATAAGACCACTGATTTTAACAGTCTGTGTAGAAAAATGCTTTGATACTCCATTTCTTTTTTTTATTTTTTATTTTTTTAAACATTTATTAATATTAATTTTTGAAAAGTTAACATGGTTACATAATTCATGCTCTTACTTTCCCCTTCACCCCCCCACTTCTTCTTCCCCTCCCCCCCCCCCATGGCTGATGTGTATTTCCACTGGTTTTAACATGTGTCATTGATCAAGACTTATTTCCAAATTGTTGATAGTTGCATTGGTGTGGTAGTTTCGAGTCTACATCCCCAATCATGTCCACCTCAACCCATGTGTTCAAGCAGTTGTTTTTCTTCTGTTTCCACTCCTGTAGTTCTTCCTGTGAATGTGGGTAGCGTTCTTTTCCATAAATCCCTTAGAATTGTCCTGGGTCATTGCATTGCTGCTAGTACAGAAGTCCATTACATTCGATTTTACCACAGTGTATCGGTCTCTGTGTACAATGTTCTTCTGGCTCTGCTCCTTTCCCTCTGCATCAATTCCTGGAGGTCTTTCCAGTTCACATGGAATTCCTCCAGTTTATTATTCTTTTGAGCACAATAGTATTCCATCACCAGCATATACCATAATTTGTTCAGCCATTCCCCAATTGAAGGGCATACCCTCATTCTCCAGTTTTTTGCCACCACAAAAAAGCACAGCTATAAATATTTTCATACAAGTCTTTTTATCTATGATCTCTTTGGGGTACAAACCCAACAATGGTATGGCTGGATCAAAGGGAAGGCATTCTTTTATAGCCCTTTGAGCATAGTTCCAAATTGCCATCCAGAATGGTTGGATCAGTTCACAACTCCACCAGCAATGCATTAATGTCCCAATTTTGCCACATCCCCTCCAGCATTCATTACTCTCCCCTTCTTTCATTTTAGCCAATCTGCTAGGTGTGAGGTGATACCTCAGAGTTGTTTTGATTTGCATTTCTCTAATTATTAGAGATTTAGAACACTTTCTCATGTGCTTATTGGTACTTTTGATTTCTTTATCTGAAAATTGCCTATTCATGTCTCTTGCCCATTTATCAATTGGGGAATGGTTTGATTTTTTATTTATTTTTATTTATTTAGGAATCTATCTACCAAAACAAACACAGGAATTATATGAAAACAACTACAAAACACTTTCCAAACAATTAAAACTAGATCTAAATAATTGGAAAAATATTGATTGCTCATAGGTAGGACGAGCTAACATTATAAAAATGACCATTCTACCCAATTAATTTACCTATTTAGTGCCATACCTATCAAACTACCAAAAAACTTTTTTACTGAATTAGGAAAAACTATAACAAATTTTATTTGGAATAACAAAAGAACAAGAATATCAATAATGAAAAAAAAAATGTGAAGGAAGGGGGCCTAGCAGTACCAGATATTAAATTATACTCTAAAGCAGCAGTCATCAAAACAATATGGTACTGGCTAAGAGACAGAAGGGAGGATCAGTGGAATAGACTAGGGGTAAATGACATCAGCAAGACAGTATATCATAAACCCAAAGAGCCCAATTTTTGCGACATGAATCCACTATTTGACAAAAACTGCTGGGAAATTTGGAAAACAATATGGGAGAGATTAGGTTTAGATCAACATCTCACACCCTACACCAAGATAAATTCAGAATGGGTGAATGACTGGAATATAAAGAAGGAAACTATAAGAAAATTAGGTGAGCACAGAATAGTATACTTGTCAGATCTATAGGAAAGGGAAATTTTTAAAATCAAGCAAGAGTTAGAGAAAATTACAAAATGTAAATTAAATGGTTTTGATTATATTAAGCTAAAAAGCTTTTGTACAAACAAAAACAATGTAGCCCAAATCAGAAGGGAAACAACAAATTGGGAAAAAATCTTTATAACAAAAAACTCTGACAGGGGTCTAATTACTCAAATATACAAGGAACTAAATCAATTGTATAAAAAAAAATTGATACTCCATTTCTATAACAGACCCATGAGCTAGAGAAAACGCTTTTCCAAGAATCTAGCAAGGTTCCCTCTTTACAACTTCAAACCCTGTTTCTTTCTGCTTGGTTGCTCATGTGACCTCAACACACTAAAGGCATTCTGCCTAATACTGAGCTGCCAACATCTTGTGGCTAACAAGTCCTCACTCTGGGACACAGTGAATCAGCTTGGGCAAAACTGCATAATAGAGTGAACACTGTGAGCCTGAAGACTCTCAGTCCCTTAAGGTGTACATGTGTGGTGGGGGGAAATGAGAATCTTCAGTTCCTAAAGAGAGATTCCCAGACATGTGTGTGTTTTGAACCACAGGAATAGCACACTGCTAAACACCTGACTTCACTTGCATCCTCAGCTTGTCTTTATCAAACTTCTGTAGGAATTGGTGTGACTTAGGAACAAGAAAGAAAGAAGAGAAACTAGGGAAAAAGAAAGAGGAAAAAGTAGATATGGAGAAAGAGGAGGAAGATGAGGTTATCAGGAAAAAGAGAGCAATAGTCAGGAGGGGACAGACTCATTTGGATCCAGACTGAGTGTCTACATTGATTGGGCTAAAATGAAAGATCCAGACTACAATGTCTACATTGATTGGACTCACCAATTGATCTGACCCACTGGGTCAGAATTGAGAAGAAAAAAAAGGGCTCCAAGACTTATTGTTTGCTAGTGAGCCATAAACCCTGAGATCATTTGCTGACCAAGCTGGTCAACTTTTCTGAGAGCTTAGAGAAAGTCCAATCTACTTCAGACTTATTATGTATTGGGCTGCCCCATAAGAGAATTCAGAGAAACCCCGCAAAACCTATTTAGAGGCAGCCTCAAGCAGAGCTGGTTTTTAGTGATTACTAGGTTCCACATGTAAGATGTCGGCCTGCTTTACTCAAACTTAGAGGCCACACAAGCCCTCTTGATGATCTCTAGACTTCTCAGCTCTAGGAGGATAGCTTGGCAGAGAGTTAAGGAGAAAGCCATCAGTCAGTCAACAAGCATTTACTATCTGCCAGACATTACTCTAAAAGCTGAAGATATTAATAAAGTCAAAAAGGCAAGTTTTTAAGGATTTTGGAAGTGCCTGTGCTCCATCTGGCTAAGAACTTTAGGAATCGGTGTCAGTTTCACCTCTGAACAACTTCGACAGTAGAAGGATTGAGGTGATGGCTTTGGGACTTTGGGAAAGCGGTGGAAATGGCCAAATGAGACTTCCCAGTTGGCCCCAGTTACAACCCAGGGAAGGGGAAAGCTGAATCCCAAAGGCACATCAAACCTTTAAAAACTAAAATGACTAATTAGCTGGTTCTGAGGCTATCTGGGAAATAAGAGAACAGAGAACTGAGACAATCATGGAATAGCATCAGGGCAAAAAAAAAAAAAACAACAAAAAAAAAAACCCAACCACAAAACAATAAAAACAAAACAACTTCAGAGTTGCCATTTTTGTCCATATGGATTCTCTCTCCACTGATGCATATTGAAACCCCCAAACCCTGTTCCTTTTTAAACCATCTTCTTAAGTGACTGTGCCTGAAAAAACTCATCACTTGATGGCAAATATTCTGGTTAGGCTCTGCATGTGTCTAGGCTAGACTTCAGATGACAGATATGTACTTCAGCAGACCACGCTCAGAAATTTCAGGAAAACATGATTGCTGTCTTCAAGTATTTGATAGATTGGTCTTATGAAAGAAGAGTTAGAGGAGAACCAGAAAGAGCCCGTGGAAGTTGTAAAGAGACTAGGTGCAATGTTGGGGAAATTTTTCTAACATTTAGAATCATCCAAGAATGGGACGAGCTGTCTCAGGAGGCAGTGGGATCTTCATCCCTAGGGCTTTCCAAGCAGAGTCCTGGCACTCTTTTTCTTTTTTTTTAATTTTTACCTTCTATCTTAGAATCAATACTATGTATGGGTTCCAAGACAGAAGAGTGGTAAGGGCCAGACCATAGGGGGTAAGTGACTTGCTCAGGGTCATACAGCTAGAAAGGATCTGAGGTTAGATTCGATCTCAGGACTCCCATCTCTAGGTCTGACTCTCATTCCACTGAGCCACCTACTTGCCCAGCTCTAGTACTTATTACAGATGTTGGAGAGATTCTTATTCAGAAATAGAATAGACTAGATGACTTCTGAGGTCCCTTTCAATTCAAAGTTGTAACTGATGGCTATTCCATCCTGGCTTTGCTCATTTTGTTCAGTAGTTTTTCCATTTCAGGGGATTTGTCATTGTTCAGTCTTTTCAGTCACGTCTGACACTTTGCAACCCCATTTAGGGTTTTCTTGGCAAAGACACTGGAATGTTTTACCATTTTCTTCTCCAGCTCATTTTATAGATGAGGAAACTGAAACAAATAGGCTCAAGTGACTTGCCCAGGATCATACAGCTAGTAAATGTCTGAGGTCAGAGTCCTCCTCTCTACTCCCCCCCACCCCAATGTAGCCTTGGGAAACTCAAAGTTACAGACAAGCCTCAAATCAAAAGTTTTTTGTAGTGGCTAATGGCATAGAAGGTGAAAAATTCCACTGAGGTAGAAGAGATGATGGTCCAGAACGTGTGTGTGCAGAGGGAACATATCTATCTTAAAAAGGTCTCTTATCACTGAGAAACCCTATACCAAATCATATGGAGTTTTCACATCTGGGATAATGGCAGAACTTTAGTCAGGGAAAGGGTAGAGGAAGAGTAAGGAGGAAGATATGAAAATGCAGATAAATATGGATTCTAGTAGAACTCTTGGATTCCATTAAAAAAAAAGTTGGAGGGGAGTGGAGAAGGCCCTCATGGGAGGAATACTATACAGGAAGAATGTGAAATTCTGGAGAATAAGAAGTTTTCAAAATATTTTCAGATATGAAGATAAACACAGAGAAATTCATTTTCCCCCATCAAAGTCCAGGAAGTATATATAGAAGCAAAATTGCGTCTTCTCCTGGTATAGTCATGTCTCAAGGAGGAGGATGCCTCATCTTGCCAAGAAGGAGGCTTAGACACAAAGCCCTAATTTAAGCCCCTGAAAGTCTCTATGGACAGCCCATCCTCCCCGAGCAGACAGCAAGGTGCCTGCTTTGCTCAGCACATAGTTAAGTCTTCAGTGCATCAACCTTTTGGCTCAACATGTGACTACACTACTTCATAGGTCTCAGCAAATGTATCAGTGTCACCTTCCTTTCTCTTCTGAAATCTGGGTGGTGAGCTCTAAGATGGACCCAGTCTTCTCTGCTGTCATGAATGGGCTGTTCTCCACAAGACAGGTTCCATCTCTGACTATAGATCTATCCCAGGCCACATAACCTCTCTTGAGGTCAGGGGAAGCATCTCAGTTGGTCTCTCTGGTGTGTTTTTTGGCTGAGCTTCTTGCCAAAAGAAGTGTATTCCCAGAGTATAAAGAGGCTTCACTCCCAGACTTCACTTCTTACTACCTATATGATCTTGGACACTTAACTTGTCTGTGTCAGAATTTTCACCTGTAAAAGTGAATACTGGTCTAGATGAAAAACCATGTTAGTTCCAATTCCTCAAATCTGAGACCTGCTCTCAGGGAGATTTTGCCATAGTATAGGGAGAATGAAGTTTGGAGAGAGCCTGAAAAGAAAAAGACACAGGCCCTGCCATCAGAGGGCCAATAGTTTGTGAAAAAACAAGAGAAGACCCAAGCCCTGCTCTCATGGAGATCATTGCCTGGAAGAGACGATGAAAGAAACTATAGGCCTGTGCCTTGTATTTGGAGAACTCAAAATCTATGGGAGGCAGAGAAGGAGTATACCCTAGAGTGTTAGGTGAGATAACTCACTCACAGCATAGAGACTGTAAAGTGTAATGTGGGATTCCATGGTACCCGAGATGGGACAGACTTCTATAGGGCACATAATTCACAGCCCTTAGACTTCAGGACCCAAAGGAATTTTATATTTATAATTTAGTGAATTAGGAGTGAGTTAAGAATTTATATAATTTAGTGAGTTAAAAATGCCTAGAAAATTAGCCCTACTCTTGGGCCATGTCTATACTGTTTTCTCTTTGCCCTTTTCCTTTACCCTTCTTTGTGGCCAGTCCCCAGAAGCTCTGTTCTGACCTGCCTACCATCGTCTGACTCTGAGGAAGACCCTGCTTCTAAAAAGCATTAAGAACTTAATATGCAACAATTGACTTCATGTTCATAAAGCACTTTAAGGTTTTCAAAGTCCTTCTGAAAGACAAGGTACTATACTAAACTCTGGAGTACAAAGACAAAACAAGTCTTTCCCTTCAGGGACTTTACATTTCTATTTGGGGAATACAATAACACATAACCACATAAGTATATATTTCATGATTTGAAGAATAAGAGAAGAAAGAAAACTCAGGTTTCACAAAAGGGCTTTCTCTAGGATAGGGTACATGAGCTGAACCCTTATACCTGGAATTCATTACCTCCTTACTCATAAAATCTCTCTTTCTTTAATATGGAACCCAAACACCCTCTTCTGTATGAAGCCTTCCCTGATCTCCACAAAAGCTAGTGCCCTCCCTAACTACCTTGCATTTATTAATCAATTAATTTATTTTTAACATTCTTTTTTAAAAGTTTGAATCCCAAATTCTCTCCCTCCCCTCCATTCCTCCACAATCCACTGAGAAGTCGAGAAATATGATACTGATTATGCACATAAAGTCATGCAAAATATATTTCCATATTAGCCATGCTGCAAAAAAAATAGCAAGAAAAAATAAAATGAAAAAAGTATGCTTCAATCTCCACTCAGAGTTCATCTTTAGAGGAGGATAACATTTTTCATAATGGATCCTTTGGAGTTTTCTTGTTGTCTTGGATCTTTGTATTGGTTACAGAGCTAAGTCTTTCACAGTTGGATCATCTTTACATTATTCCTGTTATTGTGTATAATTTTCCTCTGGTTCTGCTCACTTTACTTTGTATCAGTTCACTAAAAACTTCTGAGGTTGTTCTGAAATCATCCTGCTCATCATTTCTTACAGTGCAACTATTCCATCACAGCTATATATCACAATTTGCTCAGCCATTCTCCAGTTGATGAATATACCCTCAAGTTCCATTTCTTTGTGATCACAAAAAGAGCTGTCATAAATATTGATGTATATATAAGCCATTTTCCATTTTTTGGGGGGATACAGACCTAGTAGTGGCATTTTTGGGTCAATGGGTAAGCACAGTTTTAGAGCCCTTGGCATAGTTTCAAAATATT
Source organism: Gracilinanus agilis (assembly GCF_016433145.1). Classification (NCBI taxonomy): domain Eukaryota; kingdom Metazoa; phylum Chordata; class Mammalia; order Didelphimorphia; family Didelphidae; genus Gracilinanus; species Gracilinanus agilis. The sequence continues at coordinate 426,629,550 of NC_058131.1, read as the reverse complement.
CTCCAGAATAGTTGGACCAGTTCACAATTCCACCAGCTGTACATTAGTGTACCTATTTTCCCACATCCTTTCTAGCATTTTCCCTTGCCTTCAGGTTAGTCATCTGATAGGTATGAAGTGGATCTCCAGAGTTGTTTTCATTTGCATTTATCTAACCAATAGTGGTGGTTAGGACATTTTTTCATGTGACTATTGACAGCTTTGATTTCTTATTTCTTATTTGTAACATTGTAACATGTCCATTCATATCCTTTGACCATTTACCAATTGGAGAATGACTTACTTTTATAAATTTGGTCCAGTTCCCTATATATTTGAGAAATTAGAGCTTTATCAGGAAAAAATGCTACAAAAATATTTTTCCTAATTTTCTGTTTTCCTTTTCTTTTGGACTTTTCTTTTGTGCTTTATTTGCACAAAATCTTTTTTAATTTTTGTAATCAAAATTATCCATTTTATTTCCTATTACTATCTCTGCCTCTTATTTGGTCATAAATTCTTCCCTTACTGATAGATCTGACAAATAAATTTTTCCGTGCTTTCCTAGTTTACTTGTGATATCTTTTTTGTATAAATAATTTACTCAGTTTGGCTTTATTTTAGTATATGGTATGAGATGTTGGTATTGCCCAGTTTCTGACAAACTGCTTTCCAGTTTGCCCAGCAATTCTTGTCAAATGGTGAGTTACCCTAAGTTTAGATCTTAGGGTTTGTCAAACACTAGGTTACTGTGGTATGTTATATATATAATCCATTTTACTGATCCACTCTATTAGTCAGAACTAAATTGTTTTGATGATTATAATTTTGTAATATAGTTTGAAATCTGGTATTGTAAAACTTCCTTCTTTCATGTTTTCTCATTGATTCCCTTGATATTCTTGACTTTCTGTTCTTCCAGATAAATTTTGAATCCTTTTTTCTAGCTCCATAAAATAATTCTTTGGTGGTTTGGTAAGACATGGGATCTACTTTGTATTTAAGTATTGTATATGTATTTTTGTATTTATATAATGTATACATTTATATATATGTACTTGTTAACTTCTATTAGGACATAAGCTTCTTATGAATGGGATTGTTTCTATCTTTGCACTTGATCTTTATAGCCCTGGTTTATGTAACACAGTGTTTGGCACAGAATAGACATTTAATAAGGAATCTAAGATCCCAGAGCTGGGATCCTAACAGGAGAACAAAGAAGAATTCAAATTCATGTCTTAAATCACTCAATTAATCTCCCCCTTTTCCTAAGTAATAAGAATGAGGTCTTTAAAAGGTCTCCTCATAGAGGTAGTATTTGGCTCAATCTTAGCATGAGTGTTTGAGAGTGTATGTATGTGTGTGTGTGTGTGTGTGTGTGTGTGTACACACAAACACATACTTGCAATGTGGTAGCAAAAAGAGCACCAGACTTGGGTTTGAGTTCTGGCTCTGATGTTTACTAACTATATGTTGTAAACTTAAGATCCTTAAATTTTAAAACCTCAAAGTACTCATTTATAAAATGGGGATAGTAATACCTTCTCAGATCTGTCCTGAGGTCCAAAAGAGATCACATATGTTTGTAGCTAGTTGACATTGCATAAATTTCAGCTATTATTCGTGTGTGTGTGTGTGTGTGTGTGTGTGTGTGTGTGTGTGTGTGTGTGTGTGTAAGCAAACACTCCCTTTTGGAGACAAAGCACATCCTGGCAGCATCATCAAAAAATGACAAAGTTTTCTCTCTATTTAACATAAATTCATGGTCTTGAATTCTTCCTCATACAGTCATTGTATGAGCGGCTGTCTCTGACTCTGAGTATCAGCAGGGGCAGGAAACAGAAATGAAAATACTAGAAACTTGGCTGACTTGGGTGGAGAAAGTGTTGTTCAGGACAGTCTTGGCTTCCCAGGCCTCAAGCAGCAGAGAGGGTACATCCTGACTGGACGAGGGCAGAGTACTTCTGAGCTTCCAGTCATTCAGAAGCACTCACAATATTTTGAATCATAAATTTTTAATTTGAATCAAAAATATTTGTATCTCTTCCAGGGCCTAGCATCCTCCTCTACCCACAGTAAGCACTGAATAAATGTTATATAATACATATTCCTTGTGTAACATCAGTGTCAACAGTTTCTCCCATAAGGACTATAGACAAAGTAACAGGATATTAGGGTGTTGCACTTGAATAATCTCATCCAGAATGGGACTCAAGATGGCACTGAGGGGCAACTATGACAATTAGCTCTTACCTTCTTCTACTATCTTCTCAAGTCTACCTGTTTAAAGATTTCTCATGCATTTTCTCATCTACCTTCACAATAGTACAGTAGACCTAGATTATGGTATTTATTTTTTGCTTGTGTCAAACACTGCTAATAGCCTGAGTCTTCTGTTCACTTCAGCCCTGGAACTCACACTTCATCAGTACCTAATGCCCCTGGGATCCTTTACTCTGATTGGAGGATGGAGAACTCCTCCCGGAACTTCCATTGAAGTAGTCAGTCATTTCTTCATTTCTTACCTGGTTTTGCATTTCCATCATGCCCCTATATCTCACCCCCTACCAACTTTCTCCTATCTTCCTCCATTAGATTATAACCAACTTGAGCACAAGGATTATTTTCTTTTTCATATTTGTATTCCCCGCACTTAGCACAGTAGGTACCTTAGCACACTTAGAATATAGTAGGTACATAATATATATTTATTGACAGGTTGACTCTGACCCCCACCAGGTCTAGATTAAAATTATTTATTATCAGAACTGTTATTATCCCCTCCCTACAACTCATGTTTTCAGATTGCCTTGGTTTGAATGGTTTTGCCAAATTGCCATTGGATTACTCTCTATTTCACTTTCTGCAACAAATACAGGTAGAATTTCTCTATCTCTTCATCTTCTTCAAATGATGTTGCCAAATAAGATGTTAATACTTTTATTTGACTTATTTTGGTTTTTAAAATATCTTTACAACTCTTTACATCTATCATTCCCTATTAATTCTTCTCTTTCTCCAAATAGAAACCTCTATTATAATAGTTAAGGAAGACAATCAACACATTGATCATTTCTGATGACATCTGCTTCATTTTGTAACCAGACAAAGAATGTCATCACAAGCGTGGCAAGGAAGATGATTAAATGCCCAATTATGTTTGTTGAAGAGATTTCCTCATTTGCCTTTTCAAGGAGAATCTATGAGTCTGCCTATCATCTAGTCATGAGTTTCTTCTACCTTATGGTTCCATTTATGGTATGTCTGTCTACATATGGTTCAGTTTCCCTAGTAGTGTATCAGATCAATGATCAGTGGACAAATATATCACATTTAAAGTACTAACAATTAATGGTTAGAGGTAGCCTAAAAAACAATGAAGCTCTTACCAACCTTTGTTTCTTCTGCCCCTCTGCTCTCTCTTTGTGGAAATAAAGGGGGGCATCCAGGACTAAAAGTCAGTTTCAATTTTTCCTTGTTTTCTGAGTTGGAATGTGGTCTGGCTCACCTACTAAAGAAAACCCTCTTATACCTTCAAATCTGGTCCTTAGACAGCAGTCATAAACTTTATCAGGGCAAAATTTAAAAATCTTTCCAAATTTATCTCTACTATAATGCTGTGAAGTACTATCTCTATATGCAGATAAGGAAACAGACCCAGGGCATGGAATGATTTGCCCCCAGACATAAAATTATTAAATGTCAGAGGCAGGATTTGAACCAAGGTCTGCTGAATCCCAGGCTCCTATTCTTTTCACTATGATCATACTGCTCCTCCATCATAACTATATCAAGAGAGATACATAACAAGAAAAGGCTAAGCAAGAAGGAAGATAGCAGATGGACAAAAATTCTAAAGGAAGTCTTCTAGTACACTAGGAACATGCTCTTTGGAGAATTCAAAGTGGAACATGGACAACAGTGGAAGAGGGTGAACAGGCATAGATTGATTATTGTCTGCCCTGAAAAGAGTACCCACAATGATAACTTCACCAAGATATGAAGTCATTCAATAAATATTTATTAAGAATTTAATATGACAGGCATTGTGCTAAGTGCTAGAGATACAAATATAAAAGAATGTTTCTGCCCTTAAGGAGCTTACAATCTAATGGGGGAAGACACATTCAAGGAAGCTACAAAGGGCAGAGGCAAAAGTATGGCATGGAGGGAGCAAGGCAATCCAAAGGAGAGGGTTCACCTGGGAGCCCTCTTTAAATGGAGACTTAGGGAGGAGTTATTTGCTCCATCCTCCAGCTCTCCAATCAGAAGGGCAGAGGGCACTGAAAAAAACTTACAAAGTGTGAGAACCAAGGCTATTGCAACTCCAACTCCACATGATGAATTCTTGTTCATGGGGCTCCTGGGGGCATGATGGAGTCCATTGAAGGAGTGGATTTAAAAGGATTTTCCCTTGTTTTCTGAGTTGGAATGTGGTCAAATAATTAAACTCCTACTGGTTCACCTACTAATGAAAACTCTCTCAATACCTTCAAGGCTGGTCCTTAAACAGCACCTATTATCTACAAGATATTGTTAGCCTTGACAAATAACTCAAGCTCCTGTCCCCAAGCAGTTTACAATCAAATAGGGGGACATGATGTGTAGAAATAAGGAGAGAAGGAGTTTGATTTTTATTATTATTTTAACCTTGACAAATCCCTACAAGTATGAACATTTTCATATGCAAAGAACTGAAAAAGATCATACATGAAACTAAAAATCTCATAGTTTTTTAAAACTATATGATGAATTAACATATCATTTTCAAAACTGTCCTGTTTGTCTGTATCTCTCTGACATCCTCTTTTAAATATTTCATTAACACGTTTTCTTTTCTTTTCTTTTTGATATTATAACTATTTGGTCCTCTCTCCCCAATCCTCTTTTTTTTTTTTAAACCTTTGTTCATAACATAAGCAGAGTCTAGCAAAACAAATTCACATGATAGCCATATCTAAAAGTGTATGTCTCATTCTTTACCTCTAGTCCATGATTTCTGTCAGAACATGGGGAGTGTCCTTCATCATGGGACTCCTGAAGTCATGGTGTGTTTTTGCTTTGGTCAAAAAAGTATTTCATAATTGCTTTTCTTCGCAATGTAGTAATCACTGTATAAATTGTCCTCTGATTCTTTTCACTTTGTTCCAAATAGAGTCATACAAGTCTTCCCAGATTTTTCTCTGTGATTTTATATATATATATATATATATATATATTATAAAATATTCCATTCATGTACAATAATTTGTCCAACCATTTCCAATTGATGGATACCCTTTTGGTTTCTAGTTCTCTGCAACAAAAAAGACTATTATGAATGTTTTTGTACATATGGGCTCTTAATTCCATTCTTCTTTTATAGCTTTGGGGTATATTCCTAGTAGTAGTATCGCTTGGTACAAAAAACAGAGTCACTTGGTTTGAGGGTTATTGTTCCAGATTATATTCATGAGATATCTTGGTGATTAGAGGGTTAGGTTTGGAGTCAGGAAGATTGAGTTCAAATCTGGCCTCAGACACTTGCTGGCTGGGGAACACTGGGCAAATCATCTTGTTGCTGTTTGCCTCAGTTTCCTCATCTGTAAAACAGTGGCAATAATAGCACCTACTTCCTAGAGGTGTATGAGGATTGAGATAATAGTAGTTAAGTGGTTGGCAAATCTTAAAGTACTATGTAAATGTGATAATTATTACAACTATAGATCAATTCACAGTTCCATCAAGAACGAATTAATGTATGTGTTCTCTCACTGCCCCTCTAACAATTGTCATCTCTTTTTAAAATTATCTTTACCATCAGGTTTTGAGATAAAATATCAGAGTAATTTTAATTCATATTTCTATGATCAATAGTGATTTGGAGCATTTTTTTTCTTATGGTTGTCAAAAGCTTGCTTCTTTTTTTGAGAATTATCTATGCATATCCTTTGACCATTTTGTCTATAAGTGAATGGCTCTTGTTCTTATATAATTGAAT
>NC_058131.1:426606968-426621809 GCF_016433145.1 Gracilinanus agilis | reverse complement strand
TTTTCCCCCCCCCCCCGTCTTTGAAAATCTGATCAGTATCAAATGGAAGCTGAGAGTTGTTTTCATTTTCACTTTTCTATTTTTAATAATTTAAGGCCCATTTTCAAATGGCTATTGATTACTTGGATTTTTTTCCCTTGAAAACTGCTTATTCATATCCTTTCATTTATTTATTTTCTATGTATCTGTCATATATAAGTGAGCCATTTCCCTGTATCTTGGATATATACTTTTATTAGAAAAAGAATTTTCCCAATTAACTCTTTTCCTTATAATTTCAACTATATTGATTTCGTTTGTTCTGTCTATTTTCTCTTCTGGCATCAATCTTTACCCTTTGTTTAGACAAGAACTTTTCCCCTATCCACATTTGTGAAAGGTATCTGTTTCCTTGTTTTTAATTTGTTTATGATGTGGCCTTTAATATGTTGCTCATGTATCCATTGGGAGCTTGTTGTTGTTTATAGTGTGAGATGTTACAGGAAATATAATTTCCACCAAACCAATTTTCAGTTTTCTCAACAATTTTTATCGAGCCCTTGCCCCGAATGAAGTCAACAGGCTTTTCTTAATCACATATTATATGTCAAGAACTAAATGCTAGGGATACAGAGAGAGGCAAACACAATCTTTGCTCTCACAGATTAATGAGAGAGAGAGAGAACATGCAAACAACTATATACAAACAAGATATATAAAATGAAGAAAATCTCAGGGAGAAGACACTAGCATTAAGGTTGGGGATCTCTTTTTTCTCCAACTCATTCTTTAACAATTGCTTTCTGGCATTTTATAATTCAAATTCATATTCATTCTCATCCCCACCCCCTCCCTTCTCCAGGCAACAACAATATGATATAGGTTATTCCAGTGTTGTCATGCAATACAAATTTTCCTGTTCCTCGTGTTGTGAAAGAAGAAATATATCATACATGTAAGAAAAAAACTCATGAGGGAAATAAGGCAAGAAATGGCATGGTTCAATCTGCATTCTCCTACTCTAATGGTTCCTTCTTTGGCTGTGGATAGATAGCACTTTTCATCATGAATCTCTTGGGTTATCTTGGGTCCTTGTATGGCTGATAATAGTTTTAGTCCGCAGTTGATCATCACAAAATATTTCCATTAGTTTATACAATGTTCAGAGAACATTGGCTTCTTGCAGTAAGTGAAATTTTAGCTAAGAGTTAAAGGAGGTCAGGAAAACCAGAAGCAAAGATGAGGAGGAAAGGCATTCCAGGCATGGGAGACCACTAGCAGAAAGACATGGACTTGAGAAAGGGAGTAACAGCCCACAATGCCATTGTCCAAGGATCATGGAGTATTGTAGAGTAAGAAAGGAGAAAAGGTAGAAGTTATGAAGCCAAGCAGGAGATTTTCTATTTGATCCTGAGGAGTTTACTGAATAGATGGGGTGATATGGTCCCTCCCCCACTCTTAGATCAAGATGACAGCTAGAACTAGAGTTGGGACAGAGTTGAGGCTTAAAGGCCAATCATAAGGCTACTATACTAGTCCAGGCATTAGGTCTTCCCCAGGGTAGTGAGATTCTTGATCCTTTAACCTACCAGATGAATTTTGCTGTTATTTTTTCTAGTTGTATAATGTCAGCTTTGGTTAATTTGATGTAGGAGTAAGAAAATATATTAATTTAGGCAGTTTTTTGGTCATAAGAGTATTTTATATTTGCATTCATACTTTTCCTCTGTGGCTTGCTAGATTCTCAAATATTTTATTTATTCTGAAGTTAGTCTGAATGGGTTTCTCTCTCCTTGCTCAGAGATTTGTTCATAATATACAGAAAGGCTAGTGATTTAGGTGGATTTATTTTATAATCTGCTATTTTGCTAAAGTTATTGTTTTATTACATTTTTAATTGAATCTCCAAAGGTCTGCTAAATAGAATTTCATATCATTGCAAAGAGTGATCATTTTTTCCCTCTTATTTCCTCTTTTCATTTTCCTTCTTTTATTACCACAACTATCATTTCCATTACTATATCAAATAATGGGATGTAGATATCCTTGTCTTACCATTAGACTTTCAGCATATTCCCCTAATATTTAAATGCTGACTCTTGGTTTTAGACAGGTACTATTTACAATGAGAGGTCCCTTTGTTCCTTTTTTGTATTTTAGTTTAGTATTTTTCAACAGAAACAAATGTTTTATCTTGCCAGTTTTGGTGGCATGTAATTGGACAAAATAATTTGAAATAATTTCCATTATTTCCTCTTCATTAATTGTGATTTCTCCTTTTCTCACTTTTATGTTGTCAACTTGCCTTCCCTGTTTCTTTTTTAAATGAGTAGCTAATTTACATATATACATGTAAGATGGAAGGTAAGGGTTTAATATATTAATATATAATTAATGAATATATAAATTTGTAATTTAATATATTAAATATAAAATGACATTATAATATATTAAATAATATAATTATTGTGTTATGATAATATAATATGTAATAAACGTGTGTATATTATAAGCTATAATATAATAATGCAACATAATCATATAATATAATTAATTAATATAAATAACATATAAATAATATTAATATTTATTAAGTCCTTACCTTCCATCTTGTGTGTATACATATATGTAAATTAGCTAATTTTACATATTTTTATATATACATATATGTTAAACATTTACCTTCCATCTTAGAATAAAAACTGTGCATTAGTTCCAAGACAGAAGAATGGTAAGGGCTAAGCAATGGGGGTTAAAGGCATGGACTTGAGAAATGGAGTGTCCAAGGTCCAGGGTCACAGAACTAGGAAGTGGCCAAGACCAAATTTGAACCCAGGACCTCCTATGGTCCTGGATCTCAATCCACTGAGCCATCTAGCTGTCCCTGCTAGTACATTTTTTATTAAATTTTTTAAAGCTTTGAGTTTTATTCATTAATAAAACTGGATTTTTTTGCTTTCATTTTTGTTAACCTCTTCTGTTGTTTTTCAGAATTTCTATTTTGGTATTTAGCTGTGGGTTTTTGATTTGTTGGTTTTTCTAGTTATTTAGTTGCCCATCTACTTTATCCACCCTGTTCCTTCTCTTTTATGTGCTTGACCACTGTCAAGTCCACTGACCACTGGCAGGAACACTATCGCTGTGGCTGCAGTCTTCTAGTTATCTTTTTGTCCAAAGTATGAAGATAGAGAGAAAGAGGGGGAGAGAGATTCCTGGTGTATTATGAGTGGGATGTATCAGACGTCTTTCATCATCGTTTGCTTTGCAGATTAGTCACAGTGTCCTGTGTGAGACCAAGTCCCTAGCTTGACTCCTTGTGCTCTTGCTCCGTGGTCTTCAAATAATCACATTCTAGAGGGTCAAATAGGCCATGCTCCTCTTGTGCACAAGGTCCCACTGGACAGAGGCTGGCTGGCAAATGCCTGGCCTGTAATGATGCTTTTAAAGTCATTCAAACAAGTGTAGATCCACCTCACAGGAAAAGTTTAGGCACACTTGGTGTGTGGTGAGCCAGCTGTGGGCATCTGGAAAAGCCTTGGTACTTATTGGCATCCTAACTTCTCCATTGGATACTAAAGTAACCGGGATCATCTCTAAGGGGATTCTGTGAGTCTGGGGACTGGAGGGGGGTGGCGTACATATGTATGTATGCATCCGAGAGAGAGAGAGAGAGAGAGAGAGAGAGAGAGAGAGAGAGAGAGAGAGAGAGAGAGAGAGAGAGAGAGAGAGAGAGAGAGAGAGTGTGTTTCCATGAATGCGTGTTTTCTTTGGGGGCATTTTCCTCCAATTTTCATCCACTTGATTTTTACACTCTCCTCCCACCTGTACTGTGCTCTCAGGACTCACTCTTGTACTGTCCCAACCTTCTCAGGCCCCTCACCTCTCCATTGGGCCTTTGGTGTCAGGTTTGGTACTTGAGAGCCTCTGGACATGTAGGGACAGAGGATAAATGCAGAACTGAGTATTATCATGAAGGGCTGAACAGGTGGCTGTCGTGCCCAGGCTGGCTTTGTTTTCTCAGCTGTTGCAGCTGAATCGCCTGTAACCCTCCCAGTCATTGTAATCCTGCTCTCACCCCCTGCCCCAGGCTGAAGCCACTTTCCAAAGCCTCCCCATTTCCAACCCTGGGGTGCCCCACAGCCAGGAAACAGGGATTTGGTGACACAAGGCTTTGGAAGGTGGGGAGGAAGCCCTCATCCCTTCCTGAAACAACAGGGACTGAGCAGCCTCAAAACAATTCCTGGAGTTCTTCCCTCTACCCCACAGCCCAAAGAAATCTGGTTCTTCGGTTTCTTGTCCCCTCTAAAAGCTCAAAACAGAATATCAATGTTAAAAGAGACCCATCTGATCCAACCCTTTCATTTTTTCAGATGGGGAAACTGATGCCTAGAAAAGAAAAAGTACTTGAAGGATGTCACACAATAAATCAGTATCTCAGAGCTTGAGTCCTAATTTAGTTCCCTTATAGGGAAATATAAGGCCAGTTGGGTGTCCCATTGGATAAAGGGAGAGTCCTGGAGTCAGGAAGACTCCTCTACCTGAGTTCAAACCCAGCCTCAGACATTTCCTACCTGTGTGACCTTGGAGAAGTCATTTAACAAGACAGAAAATTAGAGGTTTAAAAAAAATTTGCCAGAACATCACTGCCCATTTAACAAGAAGGGCACAAGATACCTTTGTTCATAATTGAGGGACAAGGGCCTGATTGCAGTAATTACTCATCAGTGTTGGGTATTCAAGTGTATGAAAGAGAAATAAATAGTTTAAGTCACTGAGCAAATACCAATACTGCTTCTTCAGCAAACTAATTAGGTTTATTTAATTTATTTAATAAAGCCCCTTTTAGTCCCAGAAACATATTTTTTTAAGCCTTTACCTTCTCTCTTATAATCAATACTAAATATCGCATAAATGGATATTTTGAACCTTGGACTGCATCCCCCATAAATAAGTCCCTTAGTTTTCCCAAAATTCCCTTTAATCTCTCCTGCACCTCCACGTTTTCGTGGTCACGTTATTGTTTTATATTTGATTGTAATTCCTCCCTCTTTCTCTTTTGTTCCTGGGAGCGGGCTGGTTAGTAACCTTTTAGTTAGGTCTCAGTTTATTATTAATAAACTATTCATAAATATAATATTTAGTATTTTGCATATTAAATTAATCTCCATATTTTCAATTCCAAGGCAGAAGAGTGATAAGCACTAGGGTATTGGAGTGACGTGATTTGCCCACAGTCACACAGCTAGGAAGTGTATGAGATCAAATTAGAACCCAGGACCTCCCATCTCCAGGCCTGACTCTCTATCCACTAAGCCAGCCTCATAGCTGCTTTCCAGAAACATATCTGGCAAATTGTTATCCCCAGTAGAAGGTAAGTCCCTTGAAGGCAGGGACTGTTTCCCATTTTTGCATTTCTCATCCAGTCCTTGGCTTATAGCAACTGCTTCATACCATTTGTCAAAATGAATTGCATTGAATAAAAAAACAGGGACTTGGATAACAATAAAGTAGATGCTGCCACAGGCAGCCGTTTGTTCCAAATGTGTGCATTAGGGGTGGGGGAGTGGGAGGTTTTGCCTCAGTTTACCCCCACTCTTCCTAGCTGCCTCAGCCTCACCAACATTTTCTTACCTCTAGGACAATGGACTCACTCACAGCAGAAGATCTTCAGCCTCAGGAGGGAGCCTGGCTGACAGCAAGACTAGCCTGGGCCACCAGTATGGGACCCCATCCCGCCTCTATTCCCACAACAGCGAGGCCAGTTTGCAGGCACAGATGAGCAACCTCCATGTGTCTCCACCCCACAGGTAGGTGGAACAGCTGATCCTAACTACTGCTGTGACACATCCCTAAAAAGCACACCTGCCTACATACCATAATGCCTCAGGATCCACTATGAGTATTTCTTTCTTTGGGTCTTAGATGCTCTCCACGGTCAGCTTCTCCTTCTTCACTGGCCTCAGAGCTCTTCTCTGCTCTACCCTTTAACCCAAATTGGCTTGCAGGAATGATTTTTTTTTTGTTGGTCTCATTTCTTTTTCAAAACTCCACTTACTTCACAGTTCTAGCCCTACTTTTATTGATTCCATCTCCTAAATACTAGAGCTTTAGTCTCAAGTGTATCCCTTTGGTCATTCAGAGGAAAGAATGCCCTACTGAGAGGGAGCAGCCCCAGATTCTTCCTCCTCTGAGAGAACTATGTTTTCTCTATGTTTCTCAGATATTGTACAGAAACTGGTGATCCCAATCCCAGCAAGGCAGGAATTGAGAAGTAGGTTTGGGATAAAAGGAAATAGATGCTAAACATCTATTTTTAAAAAATCTTGTGGGACATATTTATGAGTAGACACATTCTTCATGGTTCCTTGAGAGTCCATCATTAATGAGGATCTGACCTTTGGGTCTTTTCTCCTAAAGAGGAAGAATAGGGATGACCTGTGATTTCATTGGTTTATGGAGTTCCTGGTGAGGAACCCCATCTACCAAAGCAAGCCAGCATCTTCTCTGAAATGTATGGTCTTCAACAATTTTCTAGATCTCTGAGAGATCAAATGGCTTGCCCAGAGCCACAAAGCTAGTAAGTGTTAGGGGTTGAACTTAAACTCAAGACTTCATGGTTCTGAAAGTACTACAATATGCTGCTTGTCAAATGATAAAATGTATGTCTTAGGGCAAGCTCAGGAAGAACAAAAGCCAGTGGAGCAGGACAAAAACTTGCTTGAGTCTGATTTTTAAACAGAAAATAACAGGTGCTAAATGCTCAATAATCCATCCAAAAGGACTTGGCCATCAGAGAAGCAACCAACAGCTGCCTTTCCCTCCTGCTCTGATTATCTTTTTTCAGAATCCCATGTTCTTCAGAGCTTCCAGAGACTTAGTTCCCTTTTTCCAGACTTGATTTTTAACCTGTCTCCCATTTTTCACTTTTTCTGCTCTAGGATTCCTTCTGTCCTTTGAAGTCTAGGATAAAGGTCTTTGACTAAAGTGTAGTCTGACCAAGCATTACTTCCTCTCATTAACTGTGAGACATTTTATTTTTTAAAATTGTATTGAAATTTTTTATTTTTACATCATTTTCCTTTCCAAATAATTCCCTTCCTCCTCCTGAGAACCATTACTATACCAAAAATAAAAAGGAAAGAAGGGGAAAAAAGTGTTTAGCAAAAATACCCAATATATATAACAAGTCAGATAGTGTATGCAATGTTCTGCATTCATCATCTCCCAGTTATACAAAAAAGGAAGGGAGGAAGATACATGCATTTAATCTAAACATTAATTTAACCCAAGGACTAATGATTAAAAAAAAAAACAAGATAGGTGGAGTTTTTTGGATCCCCCTTTAATTCCTGACCAAAGATTGACAATGAAAGCAACCTCATTCCAAGTTCTTCTGGACATAGCAGAAGCAGATGTCTTTTTGGATGGGGCATCAAGGGTAGCCCCAAGCAGATGGTCATATTTCGGTGGTAATGTTGGACGTATAGCTCCAGTCAGTTACTTTCTTCTGCCACAGGTACCACAGGGCAGGTGTGCACTGGTCAGAGTTTCTGGGAGCCCTAAAGATACCAGGGATATATGTAGTGTTTGAGGTCTGAGTTTCCAGCCAGAACATGGGGTCCTGACCTCATCCTCTGCTAGGCACTCAGCCCTTCAGCTCCAAAAAAGGCACTGTTTCCTTACCACTGGTCAATACTAATGTTCAGCAGCCTTTTTGTTCCAAAACTTTTACTATCTTAAAAACTATAGTTAGTTCCTAGCTGTGTGACCCTGGGCAAATCACTTAACCCACATTGCCTAGCCCTTACTGCTCAAAGCCTTGGAAACAAAACATGGTATTGATTCTAAGCCAGAAGGTAAGAGTTTAAAGAAAAAACCATAGTTAAAATATTTTGAAATTAACTCCTTATATCTTCCTCCTTCCCAGTCTCCTTGACTTCAGTTTCCTTATCTGTGAAATAAGGGGAATGGGCTAGAAGACCTTTGAGGTTCTTCTCTGTTCCAGCTCTGTGATCCAATGAGATCTCCTCTGCAGCACCAAGTCATAATGTGGAATCTCTGAGAGCCACCCTGCTGAATCTGTGAAGAATTTAGATAGTTTGCCAACTTGTAGACTAGGATCATAGATTTAGGGAAGGAACCTTAAAGGTCTTCTAGTCCACTGGTATCAGACTCAAGTTTTCAAAATTCTCCCAGATGGAAGAGCTAGGGGGCTCAGTGGATAGAGAGCCAGACCTGGAGATTGGAGGTCTTGGGTTCAAATCTGACCTCAGACATTTCCCAGCTATGTGACCCTGGACAAGCCATTTAACCCCAATTGCCTAGGCTTTACTTCTCTGCCTTAGAACCACTACTTAGTATTGATTCTAAGACAGAAGGTAAGGATTTTTTTTTTAAATTCTGGATGAACCAGATTAAAATGCAATTGGGAAATGTTAAAGTAAATAAAAATACAAAACAACATAGAAAATGTTAATTTGTGGTTTTTAAGTCAATATATGACCTTCCATTACTATTTGAGTTTGATACTACTGCTCTAGTCTAATCCCTCAGCTCCCATTTTACAACTAAAGAAACTGAGGCACAGAGGTAAAATAACTTGATCAAAGTCACAGAGGTAGTAAGTGATTATAGGGTCATAGATTTTGATCTGGAAGGGATCTTTGAGGCCATCTAGCCTAATCCCCTCTTTTTACAGAAGAGGGAAAAGACCCAAAGTACTTGGCTCAAGGTTATATAGGAAAAGCCAGGAATTGAACTCAGGTCTTCTAACTCCCAAACCAACCCACTTTCCTTTGTAACACACTGCCTCAGTCATATTTTAGTTTTAAAAACACTGCATTAAGTTATTCTGCTTCACTTTGGCTTCTCCCCCACGATGCCTGAGGGATTTTATGAAATTCATAAAGACCATGACTCCCCACCCCTTAAACAATGGGGAGCTCTTGGCCATGATTGCATGTAGGATTTGAACAGGATGGGAGATATACAGCCATGTGAAATGAAGAAACTCTATGAAGTTGGTGACTGTTGACTAAGGTGGAGTTCTGAGCTCCTCCAGGCCCCCAGTAAGGGAGGGATGGGCCAGAAGTGCACATTGTGAGGCCTCTCTCCTAAATACCACACAGCTGGGACACTCCCAGTTCAGTAGCATGATGCAGTGGAAAGAACATTGAATTTGCAGGCAGAGAACCTGAGCTCAGATATTGGGGCTTTGGCACTTTTTAATCTGACTAACCTTGGGGAGGTCACTGAACCACTGAGACCTTAGTATTCTCATCTATTAAATGAGAGGGTGAGATTCTATAACCCCTAAGTTCCTTTCCAGTTCTAAATCTATGATCTTTCATCAATTTGATCCTTTTTCCCAATCCCTAAACACTTTGGACTCCTTCCAGCCAAGATACCAGAGGGAAGGCTCTCCTTTCCTCTATAAGTTCGAGGAAGCATTTCTAGAACCTAGAGGGAGGGCAAAGACCCTCTAGAGCAGGGGTCCACAACGTATGGCTCTTTGTGCAGGAGCCATAAAGTCAATTTTTTTTCAGGCGCTGTTACAGGAGCGTGCACTGTGAGCACTGTACGGCTCTCACGAAATTACATTTTAAAAAATGTTGTGTTTATGGCTCTCACAGCCAAAAAGGTTGCCGACCCCTGCTCTAGAGATACAGCAGAGTGAGCCACTCTCCTCCTCACACACAAATCACCTCTCCAACCCTCTAACTGACCCAAACCATGCTGAGCTGATACAAGCAGAAGAGAAATTAGGTCTCTAATGGACCACAGAGAACTCCTTCAGTTGGCCGGAGCCATCTTGCATGAGCATGAGGGTCCGGAGCAGATCGCAGCCTGAAAGTTTCCATGTGTGACTGACCAGTGTTTTTTCTTTCTTCCCTTCCTAGCATTGCTGACTCTATAAGATCCCTCCCAAGGAGCAGGAATGGAATTGATGTGGAATCGGATGTATATAAAATGCTTCAGGAATATGGAGAACCTGCCTCAGAGCCCAAGCAGTCTGGCTCCTTCAGATACCTACAGGGCATGTTAGAAGCTGGAGAGAATGGTAAGAAATCTTTGTGCATCCAAGGCTCTCCATTTGTATCTCCCTATTTGCTCTATTGCTTGCCCTCTCTTCCCTTATCCACCCTCCCACCCTATTATCAATCTTACATTTGCCTAGAACAAATTGGACATAGCAGGAAAAACCCAAGATGTGGGTATGAGTTTTTTTTTTTTTTTTGAGTTCAAAGCACAGCTCTGCCCCTTACTGACTGACCGTGTGACTTTGGGATAGTTATTAAACCTCTTTGGATTTTGGGTCCTCATGAGAAGGATGGAGTCAATGAATTGAGTGTCTATGATCACCCAACATCAAGTAGGTTCTTGTGTGAGGGCCTCAAAATTCAGCATTCAAAAAATAGCTTTCCTGTAAACAGTTAATGCTTGTGGATGGCTCATCTCAGAGCTAGGAGTGCCACAATCTGCTATGATCAGCACTGGATTGAGAGCCTTGGGTTCTCCTTTGAGTTCATTTCCTAACTCTGAGGCCCAAAGAGATTAGGTGACCTATCTGAAGTGATCATTCTTTTTTTTTAAGCCTCTAAAAATGTTTTTTTTTAATCATGAACTTAATAACCACCAGCGAACACAAGCCTTTCAATACCCAGAGAAGAATTGTATATGTAACTGACATCACAGCATCATTGCTCATAAAATGCTTCTGTACCCACTGATGAGAGTTTAAGAGATACCGTGGGCATTTGGGATATTGTTTTGAATTCTTCAAAGGATTCATGACCTAGACATCATTCTCCTTTTGGAATTGAAGAGCATCCCTGGGCTCTGCCCTCAAAGAGCTCACATTCTTGGGGTGGTAAGATAGACAAGAATCACACTTTTGATTTAGACAGTTATCTACATAAGACAGTGCATACAGACTTTAGGACTAGACAGTGCAGGTCAGATACCTGAGATAGTAAGTCTTGAGAGCTCTGTCTGTGAGTGATGAGCTCTGGAGCTAAGCTAAATCCCCTTCTGGGATTTCCTTCAAAGGATTTCTCTTTCTCTCTCCCTTTGGGCCTCCCTCCTTCTCTTCTTCCTTTCTCTCTCTCTCTCTCCTTCATCCGTTGACTCCTTTCCTACTACCTAGAAACATACTTAAGTCTCCCTTATCATTAAAAAAAAAACCCTCCCTAGATTCTAATA
Source organism: Gracilinanus agilis (assembly GCF_016433145.1). Lineage (NCBI taxonomy): Eukaryota > Metazoa > Chordata > Mammalia > Didelphimorphia > Didelphidae > Gracilinanus > Gracilinanus agilis. Next base: position 426,610,628 of record NC_058131.1, on the reverse strand, counting down.
CACCTGCCAACTATTATCCTGTATTTCTCCTACCCTTCTTAAAAAAACTCCTTGAAAAAAGCCCTTTACCTATCGGTGTCTACATTCAGTGTCTTCAGTTCCTCTCCTCTTAAACACACCTAAATCTGGTTTCTGACCACATTATTCAACTGAAACTGCTTTTTTTTTTTCCCAGTTACCAAATTGGCAAATCTAATGTCCCATTTTCATCCCTCATCTTTAATCTGTCTATAAAGCATTTAATGCTATTGACTCTTTACTGGATACATTCTCCTCTCTGAATTCCCATAAATCTCCTTTCTTGGTGCTCTGTCTACCAGTCTTACTTCTCCTTTTCAGCCTTTTTTGCTGGTTCTTCATTTATGTCACACCCACTAATGGTGAGTGTCCCCCAAGGCTTTGACCTGGGTTCCCTTTTTTTTCTGTATACTTTCTCTCTTTGTGGACTTACCAGCTCCCATGAATTTAAATTTCCATCTTAATACACATAATTCTTAGATCTAATCTCTCTAAATCCAGTTTCAAATCACAAACAGCTTTTTGGACATCCCAAACCATATGTCCCATAAGCATCTTAAATTCAATGTGTCTAAAACAGAACTCATTATCTTCTGCAACCCCCAGACATTGCCCTTTTGTGAACTTCTCATTCTCCCAGTAACTCAGGTTAATGACTTCACTGTCATCAGCTCCATACTCTCTCTCTCTCTCACTCACCCTATGAGTCCAATCAATTGTTAAATACTGTCTTTTTCCTTTTGTCTGTAGCATCTTTTGCATACATTTCTACCTGCCTTCTCTCCACTTATACAGTCACTACCTTAGTTCAGGTCCTCATCACCTTTTGCCTGGATTATTGCAATAGCCTTCTACGTGGTCTCCCCACCTCAAGACTCACACACATATATTTCCACCATCCCTCCTCTACTCAGCACCAAAATGATTTTCTTAATACATAGGCCTGACTGTCACCCACTGCTCATTGAGCTCAGTGGCTCCCTATTACTTCCAGGATCAAATATAAAGATTTTTGGTATTTAAAGCTCTTCAGAACTTCCCCCTTTCCTCCCTTTCTAATCTTATGTTCTACTCCCTTCTATGTACTCTATGATCTGGCTGTAGTGGTCTACTTGCTTTTTTTCTTCACACATGTTACTCCATCTTTTAACTCCAAATATTGTTTGTCTCCTCCCATGTCCAGAATTCTCCCCTTCCCAATACCCATCTCTTAGAATCTCTGGTTCAAACAGCACCTCCTCTAGGAGACCTTATAGAGTACCCTTACCAGCTAATGTTTTCCCTTTTAAAGTTACCTACTCTGTTTTTGCCTTGTAAATTCTGATTCATAGATACCACATGCTCCATTCGAATGTAAGCTCCTTGAGGGTAGGGACTGTTTTTGCTTTTTCTTTGTATTCCTACTGCTTAGCATGGCATCTGGCACATAAAAAGTAAGCACTCAATAAAATGTTTATTGATTGATTAGTTGATTATAACCTCTCTCCCAGAGTCTGAGCCAAGAGTGCCCTGCTCTCCAGGCAGATTAGAAATCCATCTGTACAGGGCATGCTAAGCAGCTGGGCTGGAAGTTAATCAGACCTCATTCTTATGTTTCTGAGAGTCTGTGCCTGGTCAGGGGATGATCTCTCTTTGCTCCCCTGCCTTAAACTGGTATTTTCTTTGGTAAGTTCTACCACCATAACCCCAAGAACTAGAAATTTACCATATATCTGCCAGGATTTAGAGATTATAGCCTTTATGACTTTATGACTTCTGCCTCTTTGCCAGAAGTCAGGAGGGAATGAGACTCTTATGATCCAGATCTGACATGCTCAGTAAAAGCTATCTCAGTCTTTAATGTGGTATCTGAAAGCTCTCCTTTTCTCTTTCCTGCCTTAGGCAGTATCAGATTATCAGGTATGGACTCTGAGATCTTGTGGTCTCTGCCAAGGATGACAAAGTCCCACAGCCAACTCCAGTGTTGACCTGGCAGGAAGCAAAGGAGTTGGATAGAGGATTTGGGGGTAAATCACACAGATGGTTTCTCTGGAAATACTTGAAGGTCATCCGGGCAGTCTTTGTCTTCCCACATAACTCAGCTTGGGCTGTTGGACCAAATCAGCCAAAACACTGAGCTTAATCTTCCTGCTTCACAAAGCTCTTAGTTTGGGTAGGAGGGTAGTTTTTTGTTTGTTTTACACACAAAAAGATGGGCCTGAGGGCTCATCTTTACCTACAAAAATAAGAGGTGGGGGTAAAGATATGCATAGTTGCTTCCTGGAGGTCCCTTCCCCCTGGACTATAGTTTAAAATGATCCCATTTCTGGATCTTGTCCAGAATAGGAGGACAGCACCACAACTGATTCTCTCATACTAGCAATTAGAAAAGGTTAGGAGAAAACCAATGGGGAAAATGCTTTTTCAGAGAGTTCAAATCCTTCTCTGATGCTTATGATATGATTGCCTTTGAGGAAGTCACCTAATTTCCTAGGACCTCAGTTTTCTTATCTATATAATTGGGCTGTTGGCCTGGATGACCTCCAAGCTCCCTTACAGTTCTCAAACTATAATTTTGTAACTACATTTTTGCCCATGTGTGAAAACTGTGGCACTTATGTGCATGGTAGTATGCCTAAGACATAGTTTAGGGATATTGTTTCCAATGTCTGTGAGTACACAGGCACACACAGCTGTGTGAATGTATGACCACATGCAGTATCTAACACGTGTCCCAGCCTCATATCAGAGCATGGGATTATGACCTCCGTAGTGGAGAGTGGGAAAGAATGGGAGTAGGGAGATGGGGAGAGTGCTTGACTGCCCTAGGGGAAGGAGAAGGTCAGGTTGTCCTTCATTTGCTAGAATGGTTCTCATTTGTTCTTCATCACATCTGAATATAACTGGAGGAGCAATCAGGCAATCAACAAACATTTATTAAATACCTGCTATGTACTAGACACTAGGTTAGGTAGTGGAGATAAAAAAGATGAAAGTGAGACAGTCAATAACTGCCCTCAAGGAGATTACCTTCTAGAAGGATCCAATTTGTTTACAGGTAAGTGAGAACAGAATCTACACAAAACAAATACACAGTGATTTTGAGTGAATCATCATCCCCATCATTACACAGACCACTAGTGAGAGAAGTCTCTTGATCCTCTCACAGAGCAGGACACATGGGGCAAGATAGGGATACTCCAAGCATTTAGGAGCTAGAAAGTGGGGGGAGACTGAGAATAAGGGCAGGATGGTCCCCAGAGTACAGATCACTCTCAGAGTCACACAGTAGTTAGACCAGATGGTGAAGTACAACCCAAATATAGGCATCTGAGGCCAGGAATCAAAGCAAGGATCCCAAAGCCCCATGTGTCTCTGAGATACAAGATTGCTGGAAAGGAGTTGGTATTCAAAAAGAAACTTGTGGGTTCCGGGTTAAGATGGCGGCAGAGTAAGAAGCAGCTCTTAACCTCTCCTGACCAAAACACACAAAACTCCTCAAAGGGACATAAAAACAAGTCCAGACGAACGGAGGAACCCCACAACAGGGCACAGCGTGGAAGGTACGTGGAATCGAGACATTTCCAGGCTAAAAAGGGCTCTCACTCAATCGCGGGCTGAGCAACCGCCCCACCCCCACCCCCTCCACACTCACCTATAGCT
>NC_058131.1:426536945-426601970 GCF_016433145.1 Gracilinanus agilis | reverse complement strand
GAAGGGGAAAGGTGGAGCATGAATCATGTAACCATGTTAAAAATGAATATTAATAAATGTTAAAAAAAAAAAAGAAACTTGTGGCTTTTCAGAGCCCAGTGGCTGTGAACTCCTATACACAAAGACAGGGTATGACACATGTGTCCCCAACCCATCTGGGTCTGTGGCATATACATGTCCTCAAGTGGCTCATGCATGTTCTCCATCTTTCTTGGTACAAATGACTACATGGGATTTATGTTTGTCTTTCTCTTCTGGGCTCCTGTCCCACTGCCCAGAGACCCTAAATTCCAGCTTGATGGTCAGGATGGAGCCCAGGCCTGGTCCGTATCTAACATGTGTCCTTTTTGACTTGGCAGGTGAGAAACTAGATCGGACAGGTGGCCCCAGAAGCCTCAAATCTTCTGTATCTAAACTGGGTGGCCCTATGGGTAGCCTACAGCTGCTCCCTGAGTGCACCAGATGTGGGAATGGGATTGTGTGAGTATATACGTGTAGCTTCCTTCTTCCCTGTCTTGCTCTGTGTCAGTCCTGGGGCTGGGGGAGTTAACGTAGGACAAGTTTCCTTGCAATGACAAGAAAGACTTTTCTCGTAAGCTGCTTCTATGGAAGACATCCATGATTCAAAGAACTCCCTTCAAAGGAATCAGGCCACAACTAGCTTGTGACTGTCAGATGTATGAGCAGTGGTTTGCATGATTACACCAAAGGCATTGAAAGACCCTGGGGGCTCTGGATGTGCCCCATATGTTAGGCTGAATTCTCCCTGAGTTGGGGATTTAGGACACATAGTCTTTGACTATCACCTTCATTTCCAAGACCCTTTCTCTTCTATCCTCCCCCCAACCAAATAAGCCATCCTTTGTAATTAAGAAATTTTAAAAGAGGAATAAAAAGCAGATCAGCAAAACTAACCATCATATCAGCAGAATCTAACAGGTTATGCATTGTTTCAAACCCATAGTGTCCCACCTCTACAAAGAAAACAAGGAGGTCCATTTTCTCATCTTTCTTCAGGACCAAGCTTGGTCCTTATAATTATGTGGCATTCAGCTTGGGATTCTGTCATCATTCTTCTCCCATTGTTCAAGTCTTAATATATGTTTAATAAAAGTAAAAAACGAAACAAAAACAAACAGGGAAGGACCTATAGCTGAAAGCTGGTACTAGGTGGTGATCATACTACAAAATATCTGTTATGATCTCTTTACCCTTTCCTCTCTTCTCAGGGGCACAATTGTGAAGGCACGGGACAAACTCTATCACCCCGAGTGCTTCATGTGCAGTGACTGTGGCCTTAATCTCAAGCAGCGAGGGTACTTCTTCATTGAAGAGTGTCTGTATTGTGAAACCCATGCCAAGGCACGGGTGAAGCCCCCAGAGGGCTACGACGTTGTAGCCGTCTACCCCAATGCCAAAGTCGAACTTGTCTGAGAACAGCCCAGCCATCCCCAGATCTAGGGGCATTGACAGGGAAGCTTGCCCTAGCCATGCACACATACACACTACATCCTTTGTAACACAGCTCGAATCTTGTAGATGACACTTTCACAGAAAAACACCTTTTCTCTCAGAAGGAAAGGTATGGTTTTGCCCCATGAAAGAGCTGTTTCCTGCTCATCACAATGCTCCCTGGCTATATTGTAATTTTTGCTTTTGTTAACATTTCTGCCCTGGCCTCATCCAAACTCTCTGTAAATATAGGAAGCCTTTTCTACCTTGTCACCAATAAAACCAGCGATCTGTATTCTGAGTTCTTTTTTATGGCATAGTAAAACATGTTTGAGAGATCATAGAAAAAGATGATGAGCTGCTTGAATCAACTTAAATGAGTGACACTGAATTTTAAAACATAGTTTTAGTTTATTCATCTCTTTTGTATTATATTACCATTTTATCAAATGTCCCTACCCCTATGATCCCTTATAAAATCAACCAATACAACGGCTGAGTCTGACCACATTTGCAATATTTCTACCCACAGATTCCACCTTTGAAAAGAAAGGACAGACTTCCTTGGACATTATAATTACACACCTTTCTATTTTTTCCTTGTTGTTTCTTATTACAATTATTACAATCACCTTATTGTTTTTTTTTTGTTCTGTTTACTTCACTTTGTATCAATTTATACAATAATCAACTCTCTTTGAAGTGTTTCTATTAATCACAATACATGGGCATCTTCAAAAGGAATGCCAATTCTGAAATCAGAGGACCAGCACTCGGTCCCATCTTTGGTCAATACTACCAGTGGGAACTTGAACAAATCATTTAACTTCTAGGGACCTGTTTCCTCATCTATAAAATGAAAGGTTTGGACTATATGGCCTCTAATATTCAATCTAGCTCTGGATCTAAGAGCTAAGATTTCAAATCTATATTTCCTAAAAACCCCATAGAAGCAGACCCAGCTGATTCAGCCTATAGTACTCAGGCATCAAATTGTACAAGACCACACATGGCCATCATGTGGGAAGGAGCAGGAAACTCTGTTTCTTTCTAGGGACAAGGAGAGAAGACCATAAACACCCCATCCATGGGGAGGGACAGAAGAATCAGAAACTATCAGAAAGAAGGAATACACATTTAACCCAAAGCAATTCACTCCTTGGAGTGGAAAGGGCCTGGGTGGCCTCTCATTGACAGTTTATACTTCCTAGCCAGAGCTCTGACATTCACTAATGCTCCAAAAGGTACCAAGCTTGGGAGTCATCCTTTCTCTTCCCAAGGGGCCATCCAGGGCCACGAGCACCAGTTTCAGCCACTGCATAACAGAGAAGGAAGGGCAAACTGTGCACATTCCTTGCCCCTCATTGAACCACTGACCCTTTCCCCAGGGAGAGCCATGACCCCTTGGGAATTTAATTCCCTCCTCTGGCTTGAGATGAGTGTGAACTGATGATGTTTTAGTATAAGCTGATATTCTTAATGATGTGACCACCTTTTATCATCATGCATTTATTTAAAACCTACTGTGTGCCAGACATTGTGCAAGGCACCAAGCAGTCATCCAAACACAAAAATGAAATAGTCCTTGGTGGATAAAGCAATATGCCTGGAAATGGGAGGTCCTGCATTCAAATATGACCTCAGATACTTCTGAGCTGTGTCATTTAATCCCAATTCCTTAGCCATTACCACTCTTCTACCTTAGAACTGATGTTTAGTATCGATTCTGGGATGGAAAGTAAGGGTTTAAAAAAATATGAAATAATCTTTGCCTTCAAGGAGCTTATATGCAACTTAGGGATATCATGTGTTTAAAGATAAGTAAATACAAGATATATACAAATAAATACAAAGCAATAGTGGGAGATGCACCAAAGGGAATTAGGGAAATTCCCTTGAAGGAGATGGCCTGTGTTGAGCCTTGAAGGAAATTCTAAGAAGCACACATGAAGAGAGAAAGTACTCTAGGCATGGAGGGAGAGGGACCTCCTGTACTAAGGGAAAAGGCAGCCCTTGCCTATGTCAATGTAATTAGCAAGGAGCAAAATCCAAAGAGAAGCCTTCAAATCTGCCTGTTGAAGGAAGACAAGCCCCTGTCCTGGGTTAGATACCTTAAGGGCAATGGATGACATTGGCTAAGGACAGAGTAGTGAATGGTATTCGACAGTGGAGATTGTCCCTTATGGAGGACACAAGTGGCAAGCCAGAGTAGAAAGTAGGGATCTCTATAGATCCAAGACAGCCATCATACATGTGAACCTTCTCCAGAATGAGGGAAAAGATAGTCCACTATCTTCTGTCAGAACATCTCTAATATTAATTATGTTTTAGTTTGAGAGAATCACAATTTAGGAAGAATATCCAAAGAAAAGTGTCTTTGATGGTAGGAGGGCTGGAGATCATATGTGAGTGTGTTTATCCAGGAGAAAACTAGGATTGGGGAATGGGGGAGAGAGAATATCTCATCAAGAATTTGGAAAATTATCTTGTCCAAGAGGGATTATATTTGTTCTGCTTTGTCCCAGAGGGAAGAACTAGGAAGCCATAGAGTGGATATGGTAGGAGTGTATTTATTTGGGCAAAACCTTTCTTATAAAGCTATACAGAATGGGAATAGATGGTCATTTCACTGAGGTGGTGGATTCCCCTTCACTTGGGGTATTCAAATGGAGAGAGGATAGCCTTTTGTCAAGACTTTGGGAGAGAATGAAGATAGACTAGATAACCTCCCTTTCAGCTCTTAGTTTCTATGATTCTGTAATTTTTAGACTATAAGGGATAGCTGGGTAATAAGAGTACTGGACTTAGAGTCAAGAAAACCTGAATTCAAATCCAACATCGATACTTACTAGCCATTTGCCCGGATAAGCTACTTAACCTCAGTGTGACTCAGTTCACTCATCTGTAAAATGAGGGCAATAATAGGACCTACTCTCCAAGTGAGGTTGTTGTCAGGATAAAATGAGATAATATTTGTTGAGAGTGTTTTTAAAATGCAATGTAAGTGGTATCTATTATTATGATTCTCTGTGAGGCTATGTGGGTAAGGAGAATGTGAAGCTGCTCTGCTAGGCACTGGGAAGCAGAGGAGTTTTTTTTTTCTTTTCCTCTGTGGTTCTATGATTTTTTAACAAACTGTCCACCCAGTGCCTAGACCCTGAAGACAAAGAAACTCAGAGAGAATTCTGACATCAGTCCCAAAGAGTGACTCACTCTCTGGCTTAGCATCCAACAATCCCCCACCCCAGGCTGAGAGTTGTTCTCACACATGCCAGGGCCAGAGCTAAGAATGCATCTGAAACTTGACCTGCTCAGGACCCTGCCACCCATTACTTCTGAATTCCCAACATGGACATATGAGGAATCAGAGATGTGCTCTGTTCTTTAGATAGCCCAGAACATAAGAAAGTTTGAATACTTGGAAGTATAGAATACTTGCTTCTAGGCAAGGTCAACCTCCGGCTGAGGTAAGAGGTCAGAGGACCCTCAAATCTGGAGGATGAATGGAAGAAGAAAACAGCAGAAAGAAAAACAATTATCTGCTCCACCACAACTCAGTCTTAATTCATTAAATACTCACTGAGTATGCACCCAATGGTGAAATCCACTGGTTGGTAGAAGAAAGAGAAATCAGAAGGAACGAGTCAACACTCTAGCCTTGAGGAGTTCACAGTCTGGGAGAAGCAAAAGAGCACACCTAAGATACGACTTCATTGAGTTTATTAGGAGGAAGGAGGGAAAGGAAAGAAACAAACCTACCCTTGACGAGCTTGAAATCTGGGGATGGAAGAGGAGGGAGGGGAGCAGGGTGAGTAAGTGACCAAATTCATCAAGAAAGAACAGGGAAACTAAGCTATGTAGGATTTGGTAAGAGTAAATGAATTCAGTCCATTCATTTTTTGAGTGTGAGAGAAGAAGGCCTGGGCCATGCATGGCCTGGGGCCAAGTATTCAAAAGCTTTGCTAGGAAAATCCTGATGTTCATGGTAGGCATTTATAGAGCCATGCCAGGAGCCCACACAGCCTGTTCAGAACTATCACCGGGGGAAAGAATCAGTCATGGTCGCCTGTGCCTGGTGAGAAAGGACCATCGCCCACCATGGAAAATCATATTCTCACTGGATGGAAAAGTGTTATTCCTGTGGCTGGTATTTAGTATTTTGGGGTACCTTCCTTTCCTGTTCTGGAATGGGGCATGGTGAGAGAGAGCATAGGACTGGGAAATCACAAGTCTAGGGTGTTACCCTCCTTCTCTGCTCCTGGCTGAACTGATTGGGTAATTGCTTTGTTTTCGTTATCTTTTCTGATCTTATAACAAAGTCATTAGAACTGGCCAAAAGCTTAGGCCTCTCCTTGGCCCAAGTTGGAACAGCAACATATTTGTTTTCTACTCCTCAGGATGGGGGAGCAATATTTACCTATTTCCTTTCAGAGGCCCCACCTTCCCCCAGTTCCAAGTCCAGAAAGGTTGTTTTTTTCATTGAAATGTGTTTAAGAAGTATCATGTAATGATTTTTGAGCTCTATTTCAAGTCATGCCAATTTGGCCCATGCTTGAGTAAGGGAGTTGGAAGCAGTATACTGCAAAGGGTACTGAAGACTCACTAGGATATAGACTGATCTTCACTTACATAGGGTCTCCTCATGATAAGGATCCATCCCCTGGGACTCCACGGAAAAAAAAAAACAAACAAAAAACTAAGGAAAGCAGCCAGAGTGCTTTCTCCCAAATCCCTAGTGACCTGCCAAGTCAGGATTCATAATTCCTGTAGCTTGAGAAAGTTATTAGGGGCACTGAAGATTCATTTCTCAAATGAGCAAAACTCACCTGGAGGGAGAGAAGGACTCTCTCAAGTAGTGTCTTCTCTGAGACCTAGATCCTTCATGGTCCTTGACTCTTCAGGTCTGAAAGGGGGCCATAGGCTAAAAGAAGCCTCCCTAGAGTGGATCCTGAGGAATGTTAGTTCTCTAGTAGGAAAAGGAAAGTGGGTTCGTTTCACTGGTTCCAGGAATTCTTGCATTTGTGTCCAGGCCTTACCTTCATTCTCTTTCTCTAACTCATACCATCTCACCACACCCTCTGTCTCTTCCCCCCCACCCCAGTCAAAGCCCTAGGATTCATGCCACAGGTGCAAGATATATAGTTTATTTGTGGTTATTACTGATGAGGCACACCTTAAAACCATAAATAGCTTCATGGATCCAGTGATTTAATAACATATTATTAACACATAAATCAGCCCATGGGCAGGGACTCAGGCATGTTGTCAAAAAGAACCAGAGTAGTGTGCCTGGAGAGCATTGAAGACAGCATGACTTTCTTCTTTAGAAATAAGTTCTCAAAAATCAGATTTTCCACCTGATTATCTCAGGGCTGTTTTTAAAAACTTGTTAGGTTTTGAGCAATTGATACATTTACTGCCTCTGTGATATGAATTGGCAGCTCCTCCAAGGACATGTCCAGAGGTGAAATCGTCCCAAGGCTTTCTGCATCTTGCCTGCAGCATCTAAGCATAATAAAGCCTTAGGATGGAATGTGATCTCACTCTCCTTGGCAGAACAGTGGAAGCAGGAGTATTTCAGATCTCTCTCTCCTGTGTTTCCTGGCACTTGCTCCATGTAAAAGGAACAGCAAAGAACCGAGAAGAAAGGATTGCTTGGATAATGGGACTCCTTTCCTACCCAAATGTGAATCAGGATCAGCCAGCAGAGACCCTATTGATGTCTCCTTCTTGTGCCAGTCAGTCAAAAACCATGTATTAAGCCCTTACTATGTGCCAGACACTGTGATAAACCCTGGGGATACAAAGAAAGGCCATAATGTGGTTATTATCTTCAGAGATTTCATATCCTAACTGGGAAGATGATGTGCAAATAACTGTACAGACGAGATTCCTACAGTACATATCTAAGGATGTATTTGCCCCCCTTCTTTTCTATGGCATTGCCATCATTCTGGTGCCATTTTCTGAACCATTTCAACAGCCTGCTCGCTTGTCTCCCTGCAACAAATATCTCCCTACTTCAAACCATCTTACAATTTAGCTACCAAAGTGATCTTTTTAAAGCACAGTTCTGAACCATGTCACTACCCTACTCAGCAAAATCCAGTGGTTCCCTATTACCTCCAGGATGGAATATTAAATCACTTGTTTAGCTTACAAAATCTTAAATAACCTGGTTCTTTTTTATCTTTCCAGTCATTTGTTGTTCATTCAGTCATATCTGACACTTCATTACCCCTTTTGGGGTTTTCTTGGCAAAAATATTGGAGTGGTTTGTCATTTACTTCTACAGCCCACTTTAAGGATGAGGTAAATGAGACAAATAGACTTAAGTGGCTTGTTTACTTTTTCCTTCTCCGGGTCATTTGACAGATGAAGAAATTGAGGCAAACAAGGTTAAGTGACTTGCTCAAGGTCATATAGCTAATAAGTATTTGAGGCCACATTTGAAGTCAGGAAGATGAGCCTTCCTGACTCCAGGCACTTTTTCCACTACACCACCTAGCTGCCCATCTTTTCCAGTCTACTTCCACTTTACTCTCCTCCATTGGCAGAGATGCTACATCCAGTGACATGAGCTTCCTTTCTATTCTTTGCATGAGAAACCTCATCTCCTGATTCTGTGCATTTCCACTCATAGGTCCCCATGTCTGCAATGCTCTCCTTCCTCATCTGTGCCTCCTGGTTTCCCTGTCTTCCTTCAAGTCTCAGTTCTCCTTAATCTCAGTGCCTTCCCTATGAGATCACCTGAAAGTTATCCTGTATGTGTTTTGTTTGTATATAATTGTTGGCAGGGTGTCTTCTCCTTTAAAACTGTGGTCTTCTTCAGGAGAACTATTTTTGTCCTTTTCTGTATTTTCAAAGCTTAATACAGTACTTGGCACAGAGTGAAGACATCATGAATGTTCTTGACTGACTAATCACCAAGAAGACCAGTGTCAGTGGATTATTGAATACTTAGAAAGGAATAAAGTCTAAGACTGGAAAAGGAGGAAGGAGCCAAGTTGTAAGGAGCTTTAAACACCAATCAGAAGATTTCATATTTGATCATGATGGTAATAGTGAGCCTATAGAGTTTATTGGGGTAGCAAGATGGTGCAGGAGCTAGAGTACCTGGCTGGGAGTCAGGAAGATCTGAGTTCAAATCCTCTTTCAGACACTAGGCAAATCACTTAATTCTGTTTGCCTCAGTTTTCTCATCTGTTAAAAAATGAGCTAGAGAAGGAAATGGCGATCCACTTCAGTATCTTTGCCAAGAAAATTCTAAACAGGGTCCCAAAGAGTCAGGCATAATGAAAATGAACAATAAAAAAAAGTTTGGAAAGGGGAGAGTGATTTGATTAAACCCACTTTTTAGAAAATCATTTTGGCTATTGAGTGGAAGATGAATTGTACTGGGAAGAGCCTTCAGGCAATGAGATTGATCAGAAGGTTATTGCAATAGCCTAAGTATAAGGTGGGGAAGGCTTGCACCAAAGTAGCAACTGTGTGAATGGAGAGAAGGGGAACTATATGAACGATGTTATTAAGGTAGAAAAGACAAGATAGCAACAGAATGGATTTGCGGAGCAAGTGTGAGAAAGGAATTGAGGTCGACACAGGTTTTCAAGGTTGGGTGATTGAAAAGAGGTGTTATCCTTTAGAGCAGTGATTACCAAAGTGGGCACCACTGCCCCCTAGTGAGTGGTGATGGCCACAGGTGCATTTATCTTTCCTATTAATTGCTATTAAAATTTTAAAAAATTAATTTCCAGGGGCACTAAGTAATATTTTTTTTTCTGGAAAGGAGATGATAGGCCAAAAAAGTTTGGGAACCCCTGCTTTAGAGCAACAGGGAATTTTGGAAGAGGGGAGGTTTTGGGGAAAATATAATGAGTTCTGTTTTGGATGTGTTGAGTTTGAGATGCCTATGAGACATATCATTTGAGATGTCTAACAGGCAGTTTTAATTTGAGACTAGCTCCAAAGAAAGGTGAGGGCTAGGTAAATAGTTCTGAGAATAATCTGTATAAAAATGATAAATAATACATGGGAGCTGATGAAATCACAATATAGCAAGCAAGACAATAGAGAAGGGAAAGAGAAGAGAATCTAGCACAGAGTCCTAGCACAGAATACTTACCATTAGTGGGAAAGTAGCCTTAAAAGTAACAACTGGTAGGAGGCAAAGCAAGGAAGAACATGACCCAGAAAGCCTAGAGAGGGTCAGAAAAAGATCATTGGCAGTGTCAAAGTCTAAATGGAAATCAAGAATGATGAGGATAGAAAGAAGGCTTAGATTTGGCAGATAAGAAGTGAGGTTGCCTAGACTTATGCTAAATGCTGTGGAGGTTGCATATAGAAGGAAAAATAATCCCTGACCAGAATCAGATGATTCACAAATCCCTTGGAGAGATAAGGCTGAGACAGTTGAGATAGGGACCAGTGGAGACAAAGGAGTTGAGAAAAGGGTAAGCTCCTGGAACTCTTGGACTACCATTGATAGCTTTGTAGTTGAGCCTTGAAGGATGAAAATAATCTAGGGGGAGTCACATAGTATAGGGGAAAGAGTCCTGAACATGGAAGTTAGGAGTCATTTTGATTATAGCTATATGTGTGATTCAGAGCATATCATTTAATCTGATTGTTATAAAACCACCACTATCCTTATGCTCACTTCTTCACACTGATCAGGATCCTCTTCTACTCTAGGCTACCCCATCTATAATAAAATAATTCACATTTTTTCTAGCATTTTATGGTTGACAAAGTCCTTTTGCCTACAATGACTCAAGAGATAGGAATATTATCTCTACTTCAGGGGCATAGAGTTAGAGGTAGAAGGGACCTCAGAAGAACCATCCATTCAGACCCCTGGATGAAATTTCATTTGGTGAAATTGTGGCCAGAAGAAGTTGTGACTTGCCCAGAGTTATACTAGTATGAACAGGCACAGAAGAGTTTTGAACTGGTCTTCTGACTCCAAATCCAGTACTTTTCCCAAAATGCCACACAAGATAAAACAGCAGTTCCTCTGAGAAGTTGTTACTCTAATACTCTAAATTTAATCTGTGATGTGGGTATTTTTTCCAACAATGCAGAACACAACCCATCCATGTCCTCCCATCCTTGGAATTCTACTTCCCCATATGTTCCCTAATATGAAGTTCAGTGAGGACTAGCACATCTGTTGTGATGGTTTGTCAAGCCCTTTTAAAGGCCTTTGGTTCTACCAGTTACCCTGTGACTCAAAGAAGCTGTAGCACGTGCAGTGGCCACACCTTGGTAAAAGCTTCTTGGCAGAGATGCTAAACCAGGTTGAAAGTAAATGACAGGCCTCATACCCATCAGTGACTAAGAGAGATGTATCCCCAAGTATGTGAACACTTCCCCCAGTGGAATGGGCAGATGAGAATAGCCATGAAGGCAGCTGAAGCAGGCACAATGAGCACATAGAGCTTAGTCAAACATCAAAAATAAAAAAGACCTAGGACAAGTCATCCACTTGTCTGGGACCACCACCAGTCCTCCTGACTTTTTGTCCAGCCATTGGACTTGGATGACTCTTGATATAATGCAGCTGATTACTGTGTACCTCTGCCTCCATTAAATCTTATTCAGTTGAAAGTCAAGACATCACCCAATGATTTCATTGGTCCTCTTCAAAAACAAAGGACAATTTGCCACTAAAGGGAAATTTGCATTTTATTGTCTCAGTTGGATTGTGAGCTCCTAGAGGACAGGGATTCAATTTTCTCTTTTGTCTGAATTCCCAGTGCTTGCACACTGATTGCCACATAGAAAGTGCTTATTAAACACTTGTTAACTGAGCTTCAATTATCAACTCCACCCAGTCCAAAAAAGGGAAGAGGTTCTAGTGAAACCCTACATCCAGAGGTTGAATAATTTCAAGACAAAGAAAAAGGTTTGGATAACTATGTTGACTTCAAGACACATATCATAATCAAGCTCTAGAGCTTGATTCCAAACGGGGTTTGAGAGACAAGGGGCAGGGGATCACAAAAGGCAGTATCAGGTGTCTCAGAAAAAGATCTCCAAGAATTACCAAGGAATCAGTCAATTGATTGTAAGCAAGGAAAATTATCTATAGACAACTAAGTCCTGGTAAAGCCTGCCCCATTCCTTTAACTTAAATTATGACCTTTTGAGGCAGCTGGGTAGCTCAGTGGATTGAGAGCCAGGCCTAGAGACAGGAGGTCCTAGGTTCAAATCTGGCCTCAGATACTTCCCAGCTGTGTGACCCTGGGCAAGTCACTTGGCCCCCATTGCCCACCCTTGCCACTCTTCCACCTAGGAGCCAATGCACAGAAGTTAAAGGTTTGGAGAAAAAAAGGAAAAAAAAAAGGGAAATTATGACCTCTTCACTTACTCTACCAACATTTATTAAATGCCTACTATGGGAGACAGCTAGGTGGCTCAGTGGATAGAGTATCAGGGCCTAGAGTCAAGAAGACCCGAGTTCCAATCCATTCTCAGCGACCTAGGTCTGTGTGACTTAGGACAAGTCACTTAACCTGTGACTTTTTAAAAATGTCTTCTGTGGGCATAAAAAGGATAAAAAGGCAAAAACAAAAGTCTCTGACCTCAAGGAATTTATTATAACCTAATGGATATTGCTTCAACAATCTATTATAGTAGATAGATAGAAATAGAGAGGCAGACAGATGGATTATAGATAGTAAACAATTTTATACATAATATATATAGTAAATACCACCCTTTACACAAGTTTTATAGTAAGTAGTACTATCAGAAGCTCCCTCATGAAACTTGATAATGAAGATGATTGCTTTGTTATGATTAATATGTTAAGGAGAGTTCTGGAAAATCATATTTTCTCCCCCATTATGGGAGAACTCAAAATGTTTCATATTTGTAACCACAGCAATGTCTGGGACATAGGCAGTTGCTAAAATGTTTCATCTCTAAGAAAAAATATCCTTTCAAAAAGACCCTTTTTATTTTTAGATTCTGTGGTCTGTTGTGATGAAATGATTACTTTCACTTTAAAGGGAAAAAGTATATTAAGATTAAGGAACATATAGAAGGTCACTGGAAAAGCACAAAGTCCAGATATCTGAATACTCATTTCTCTAAAGCCTTCTTTTTACAAAAACAAATCTTTTATATGTAACATTAAAAAAAAACAAAGGATGCACAAGAACTGTCATATAAATGTAAAGGCCAAAGTTTTGCTCAGTTTATTAGCCTCCAAGAGAGCATAGTAGTAAAGGTGTGAAAATCCCATCTCCATTCTGTGGAAAGACTGGCAATTTGAAGATTAAAAGACCCAAACTACTTTAATTTGTCCCTATCCTCACCCTTACACAGTTATTAAAACAGGGTGAGCTTGTGACAAACAGACTTAGAAACTCCTAAGTTTATAACAAAATAAAAGGCAGAAACAATAGTTCTATACTGAATACTTTACTTAGAAAGGGAGCATGAATAATTGAAGTTTACAGAAATTATAAGAACCTAATTTTTTCCAAATGTTTTGAACTTCTTCCCCCACAAATATTCTTTTCATGTCCACAGCCACAAAGGGGCCTGACTTCAGTCACATTTCCTTTTGTCACCTCAGGAATCTCCCTTTTGCCCCACCACAGATGTGCATAGTGTGCTGGTTCCTCCAGAGAAATGTGTTAGACAGCCCTGAAGCTGGCTGAAGGTAAGCAATCCTTAGAAAAGAAGTGAAGTAAGAGGCCAAGGCAAATCATGTCATATAATTAGCCCCTGGAGAATGGACTGAATTCAACTCTAAAGGCAGGTGCTCCTCCCAGGTGATGGCTAGAAAGCAACATTCCCAATATCTGCCTGGTTCCATTGGTCAGTTTGTGTTAGGAGGCAGAGTAATGCAAAAAACCCTAAATCAGGAAACCTGGAATCTAGTTACTGCTCTGACATGACCTCATTGTCTCCTCATTCTGCCCTTAAGAGAGTAACTTTCTCTCTTCCGTGCCTCAGTTTCCTTATTTGTAATATAGGTATAATGATACCTAACTTGGCTCCTTTACAAGGCAGTTGGGAAGATCTAATGAAGTCATATGTAGGAAAGGACTCAGAAAGCATAGGAAATAAGGCCATACCTGCAGTCAGAAAGCCCTCAACTTAAGCCATATATTGGTTCTATGATCCCAACTGACTCAATGTCTCTCAGCCTCAGTTTCTTTATCTGTAAAATGGAGATGATAGTAGCTGTAGCACTCATTTCATATGGTTATTGTAAGGATCAAATGTGATCATGTAAATAAAGAATTCTACAAGCATGAAAGAACTCATAACCCTAATCCCAAAACCCATTGGTATGGAACTCTTTCACTATACCTATGCAGGGGGAAGGGTAGAGTTGGCAAGAGTCAGAAATCCAAGCTTTTGCGTCTTCTTGGAACTTTCATCGAAAAGTCATCGAATCTCTTGGACTTCAAGCACTTCTAGTTTCCAGTTTCAAGTGAGAAAATGGATGACGTTAACTCTACTTCAAATTGCTAAAGGAAAAGACTCTTACAAAGAAGACAGCATGCGAAGACCTAGCGTTTTTACTTCTATCCCTTGTCCTCAGCTTGCTGGGGTTTCCCCTACAGTAAGATCTGGGGCTCTCTCTCAATTGAGCTGAGTGCAAAGTTGAGCTTTTTTACTCTGTATTGGCTGGTATGTATGTCTGATATTTATACCTTCTCTGATTTCTGCTTTACTATTGAATTGAGTAAATGGGATTCTTTGAGAATGCCTATGTGTATTCATTGTGGAACTGTTAATTGATAGAAAAGGAATCAAGCTTTGGATATAAAACTTGGACTTCTCCTTTTCCTACAATCAATGAAAAAGGAATCAGAAGTTAGCACGAAGGGGCAGCTAGATAGCACAATGAATAGAGGTCCAAGGCCTGGAATCAGGAGGACCTGGGACTTATGAAAAAGAATGCTATCCACTCCTGAGAAAGTCAAAGTAGAAATGCAGATGAAAACATATGATTTATCATGTGTTTATTTGGGTGTGTATTTGGGGGTTTGGTTTTATGAGATTGTTCATATACAAGAATGAATAATATGGAGATAAAAAAAATTTTTGTAAAAAGAAAAGAAATCAGGAAGGACCTGGGTTCAAATATGGCCTCAGACACTTTCTAGCTGGATGACCCTAGGCAAGTCGTTTAACCCCAATTGCCTAACCCTTGCTACTCTTCTTTCTTAGCATTGATACTAAGACAGAAAGTAAGGGTTATAAAGGAAAAAAGAAAAAAGAAATTAGCATGAACCAGAAAATAACATCCCCAAGACTAGTAATATTTCAGAGAGCAAAATTGATATAATTCTAGCCTAGTATCTAGCTCTCTCTGGAGAGAATAGAGCAAACAGACTTTCACACCCCCCCCCCCCCCACCAACTTCCTTCTTCTCCTGGGAGCAATTAAAATCTCCCTTGGAGAAGGAGTGGGGAGAAGAGGCTAGAGATACCTATTTTGCTTCCTTTTGAACCACACAATGACACGTTGAGGACAGCTCTCATAACACACAAAAGCCAGTTATTATCACCCATGAGACCCATTTGCCCATTATTGCATTGGTGCATTGTCTAGTATGGCTAACAAATTCAAAATCTGTCCAGAAGTAAAAGACCCTCAGCCCTGAGGCTACAGATGAAGGATGGAACCTTCTTCAGGCTCTGGGGACTCATCTGCTATTTCTAAATCCTGTAGTCCCTGATGAAGAAAAAATGCAAAGTGGGAAAGGAGGATTAAGTGCTTGTGGTCCAACCATCTATTTATCCTCAAATCCCAGCTGTTTTCATTCGGGATTTAACAGGTGTACTGGGACGAGTTTCAACCTCAGATCAGTCAGTACTGACTGGCTCAGACTCTTTTCTGATTCCCCACCCTGAGGACGCCAGTCCTGGAACTGACTCCACATTAAAAGAAAGCATTAATAAAAACACTCCTGGCTCCAGCTATCCAGCTATGGGAGGACAGGCAGCCTGCAGGCAGGTATAGCAGGTATTGGGCCTGGCAGCCATGAAAGTGGATTTGCTCAATTAAAACCATTCCCTCCCCTGGACCTTTGCCAACTATTTCAGACATCACTTGGAGCCTGATTTACTTTACTGCCTTTGGTTAAAGGGCTTTGAACTTTTCCCATAAAATGCTCTGTGAATCTGAGCTTCTACCCTGCCCAGAAGGAGGTGCTGAGCCTGACGTTAGGATTGCAAAGTCTCTGGGTCCAAACCTTGGGAGTAGGAAGGCTGGGTTCTTTACCTCAGGAAGAAAGGTATCACAGTAAGAGATAAACCACCAAGACAGGTGGTTTCCCCACCATCCTCAGACTGCCCAGGGACTGGGTTCTGTAAAGGGGAATATTGATAGCTTCCCCCAATCCCCAGATCACTACTAGCCTGGAGGCAGCAGGAAATTCTTGCCTCCGTTCATCAATACTGAGGTTAGAACAGATGCATTTCTTGTTGCTCTTTTTTTCATAGAGACACTTGTGGCTTCTTCAGAGTCACTCTCCCATATCCCAGGGGCTGACAAGAGGGAGCCTTGAGCTTAATGATCTCTCACTGATTGAGGAAAGTGCATGGGTTCTAGAATCAGAAGGACCAGATTCCAATCTTGCATCTTCTGTTCACTACATATGTGATTTGAAGCAAATTGTTTAATCTGTCTGTGGCTTGGTTTCCTCATTTGTAAAATAAGGGAATTGGACTGGATTGTCTCTGAGGTCTCTTCCTGATCTAGTTTTGTCATTATCTTTTTTTTTTTAATTTCTAGAGACAAAAGACCAGTGTGCATCCTTCTGTCTTAGCCATCACACTTTATTTAGGCTCTTCATTCCTAAAGTCAGTATTTGGGGATGGAGGGAGAGTGAGTTATCTTAGATAACTAGGCAGTACTAGCTTACAATGAGTTCACCCAGTCCCAAGGCTAGAGAGGAAAATGAGGAGAGAGAGAGAAAGAGAGAGAGAGAGAGAGAGAGGCAGGCGGGAGGGCAACAGAAATAGCAGAGGGAGAGGGAAAAGGAGGGAGAGGAAGACAAAAGAAGAGGGAGGAAAGAGAAGGGGAAAGGTCCCAAAAGAATCCTTCTGAAAGAACTCTAAAGCCATTCAAGTACACAAGTGGGTTGGGGCTTTTTCTATCTTTCTATTTTAAATTGTGGAATGGGGTTAGGGTGTAGCACTGGTAATGCTCTCCAAAATGTGCTGCTAAAACTTTTTTTAACGCCCAACAGAATTATTGGCAATACAGTGATCTAAGACAATTCTGAGGGACTTATGACAAAGAATGCTATTCACCTCCACAGAAAGAACTGTTGGAATCAGAAGGCAAATGAAAGCATGTGATTTTTCTGTTGTTTATTTGCATTTATGTTTGGGGTTTGGATTTTACAAAAAGGAACAATATGGAAATATTTTTTGCATGACAAAAACAAACAAATAAATAAAATACCCAGCAGAGAACAGAAGGAAGTTCAAAAAGGAAGCACAGACAAGTAGGACAGCTTTGAAAGAAAAGTATAGAATTTATGCTAAATTTTTTTCTTAAAGCAAGCAGCATGAAAAATAGAGTCTCTTGTTTTATATACAATCCTCTTTTGTGGTCTGCTCTGTATACACAAATGCTTCTTTTTTGTGTTTAAGTTGAGTGAATAGATCTTTGAAGACTCTTGTAGCCAAAATCTATGCAGAATCCCACATGAAATGGCCTGATGCATTACCATTGGCACTATTCCATCTAAGATGCCAACCCAACAGCATTACGCACTTATCCCTGTTCGAAATGCTGTATGCCCATCCACCTTTCCATGGCAAGTCACCTCAAAGCATTCACAAATTATCACACCTGGGTATGGGATGCAAACTCTATGAATATATTAAATTGCTCAAGCAACGGTTGAATCAACTCCATAAATTAGGCTTGATACATTTGATTTTAGTCTACACAACTTCCAACCTGGAGATTATGTTTACATCAGAAACTTCACTAGGAAGTCTGTGTTAGAACCCAAGTGGCTTGGACGATCTCAAATAATTTTAACTACTCCTAGTGCAGTCAAAATTAAAGGAAGGGATCCTTGGTTCCATGTCACTCATGTCAAGCCAGCTAAAGACATGTCCCAACAACAACCACAAGACCCAGTTATTATACAGCACAAAGATAAATTAGCACCAACCAATCAATCAAATAAATCCTTAGAAAGTCCACAGCCTATACATGAGACCATAGAACCAGAGCAGCAATTAGAAAAACAATCAGAGCATGAATCAGAACCACAATTAGACCAAAAACCAGTGAACGATCAGATATTACACCAAATTTTACACCCAAATGATTATCCCAATCCCAATTACATCTTAAAAGAATCACCCATAAACCATTATGACAATGAAAAAGAATCAATGGCAGAAGAAGACACAACATTTGATTTGCAATCAATCCAAGACCTAGACATTGACATTGACAAATAAATGAAAGCACAAAAGACTTTATCACGAACTCTTGTTACCTGTAATCATCTTTATTAAACAACAACAAAAAAAAAGAAGAAAAGATTAATCACATTTCATAGACATTTGAATTTTGTTCCTGACACAAGTCAACACACCAGAACATCAGTTCCAGTGCAAGATGACAAGCACGGGTACATCAAACGACACAAGTCAACACAACAGAACATCAGTTCCAGTGCAAGTTGACAAGCGCGTGGGTAACATTAAACGACACAAGTGAGGCGTTATTGACTTCACAGATCATCACAAGGACAGCAAACCTGAAGACTACAAAAAAAAATCCATGATCGAATACACAATCGGTGTATGGGACAACAAACCACACTGTGAAGAGGAGCATTGGAGCAGTGTTGGACACATGTATTTGAAAAGCATAACTTACACCCAACAGAATTCTCACTGCATCCAACACTTTAGATTCCATCTACACAGTACATACACTTTGCAGAAGAATTCCAGTGGAGTGAGCATGTAACACTTCATTACATGGAAAGGTCACACTAGACAACACATAGAACATTTTTTGACTTCACATCTACATGTGAAACATAAACTTACACTTAAGAGAGAAGTTTGTCTTCCTTAGCACAGAATTTTCCTCTTACTTTGGTTCAGACGCCTTCTACTCAAATCACCTAACATTTCTTGTAAATAATGTATATATGTAAATGTTTGCTTACTAATCTTTAGCAATAAGTTTTACTAACACACAGGGACAGTTAGTTAGCTTGATAAGTTAGAACAGGGACAGAATTTTCTAAACTTTCTTTGTAAATACTGTACATAGCTTAAGTCTATAGTTTAACCAAAAGACTTACAAAGAATATCGGTCTTATTTATTCTTACTAACACTTCTAATATAGGCATAAGTGTACTAACATATCCATATACTAACTTTAGGAAGATGAATTAGAATTCAGAAATTTAGATTGCAAAATTTTTCTTAATTGATACTTTTGTTGTTAGTACATGAAATTAGATAGATACATAGATAGAATTGATTACTTTGTTTTAGTTAGCAAATGTTAACTTTAAGACTGTTTGTGAATGTTTGCATTTAATCTGCTTTTCCTTTCTGTTTAAAATTTTTGCAAAAAATGAAACCCCATTCCTTTCCTATGCCTTTCCCATAACCCATCTTAGTTTTAACTTAGACTAGTCTTAGCATAGTTTAGGAGTAAGCAACCCTTTTTATTATTTTACAAAACTTAGATAGGGATAAGAGCATAGTCATAATTTAGCTTAGAATAAGAGTAGTAACCCCTTAGAGCTTAGCAACCAGAAAATGTTGCAAGGTGCAAATTTTCCAAAAAAAACATATGAGCAGATCTGTAATGCAAGGTAGCTAACAGAAACTTTTTGCTTCTGTAATTTCTAACGGTCACAAAAAGTCAGTTAAACATCTTAGAATCTTCAGAAAGTCAGAACTTAAAGCTATAAATAGAGGTGAAGTTCCAACTGACAAGGCTTTTGCCTTCTGGCTTTCACTGTGGCTGGAGGCTTTTACTTTGGCCTTTCGGCTTGGCTTGGCTTTGGCCTTGGCCTGTGCTTATTTTGTCTTGGGAAATTTGGACCTATCTCATTTCTCTGGACCTCTCCCCGATCTCCCATCTCCATCCCTCCCCTTCCCTGAATTTCCTTTGGGTCCTGGGTGGAAGGGAGGTGTTTAAACATTGTGGGTTTAGTTTCTATAGGCTAGTAGAGTATCCTCAAATAAGTTACCCCTAGTTTTAATGATTTGATAAAGACTTTACTTAAAAGGCAGTCAAATCTTCCTGACTGGGAGAGCCGGACTCTCTCTGTCTAAACCTCTCTGCAACCCATCCCCCACCCTCACCCTCTCCCTAGAAGCAGTTAGAAAACCCTGAACCCCTCTCCCCTTCTGACTGACCCTGGTATTAATAAATCCCCTTGTTACCTATTCAAATCCTCTGGTGAATCATTGTGTCAAAAATTAAGACAAGGGCTCAAGGGGAAGGAATCATTTTCTTTTATTCCTTGAAAGAATTGGGGGCATCCATCTTGGCAGGAAGTACTTACTTCAAGACTTCCTCCATCCATCAGTTTGACTGGCAGGGAGGGGTCCTCTCGACTCCTCCCTGAAGAGACTTTGAGAAACTAACAAGAGAACCTCTCTAGCCAAACCTAAACATTTCTGGTTATTGGTTCTGTCTATCTCTGCTCTTAGAAAAATACTTAAATCTAGTATATTAAAGGAGAGGCCATAGGACTTCAAGAGTCACAGATCTCTCTCCCTCCCTTCCCAGGGTCCCTGTTCTCTTCATCCTTTCACTGCATCAACCCTTACATGGGGAGCAGGGAAATGACAGCTGTGGGGAAAATCCATGCTTCACATAGGGAGCTAGATCCCAGCAGCAGGGTTCCCTTCCAAATCTGAGGCTTGCTCTCAATCTGTTTGTCCCTCAGAAGTTTCTGAGAAGTTTCACATGAGCCTTTGAGGGGCATAGCAGCCCTGACACCAAACCCCAAGGAAGTTAACTCAGGAGCCAGGCCCAAAGCAGTATCCAGGTGTTTGGAGCCTGAAGGCAGGTGAACTCCCTAAAGCCAATCAGTTAATGACATAAATATGGGCAGCCAAGTACGGCCCTTCCCTCTCTTCGGTGAGCCATTGTCTATAAAACTCTGAAATCCAGGATCAGATCCTGTCCCAGCTAGCTGTTCTACTTTTGTCCATTGGCTAGAATTCAAGGAAGGGATTTGTTTTTTTTGTGTTTTATTTTTTAACAAGTTCACCCTTCCAGACATGTAATTAAAACCTGAGAACTGTCCTCATTAAGGTGGGGTGTTGGGGTTTTTTTAATTAAGCAATTCTCCCTTGTAGCAGGAGATAGTCTCACTCCAGAAGCCTGCTCACCCCACCAGTGTTCTTGGCACCTCTTCCTGCAGAGCTTCATCTGTTTGCCTTGTGCTGGGACCAGTGACACTCCTCTCAGACTTTCCCCAGGACTGGGCTTCTCTGAGCCCTGCAAAGGAATGTAACAATCAACTTGAGCCACCTTCCATTCAGACCTAAGCCAGAATCAACAAGGAAAGGACAAGAAAACTGGTTGAGCAGCAGCCCTTGTCAGTGGCATAGACCAAATGCTTCTGCCCAGGTCAGGCCAGGCCAGTCTCATTCTATTAGTTTCCCAGCATTTAGATTTAATGTGTAAAAAACTTCTGCATCTTTTTTCAGCTTCTCAGGGTGAAGACCTCCCTCCCACCCCCGCCCCCAAATAAGCCTTCAGCTCTATGTATTCTTGTCTCCTCAAACAACAACTCCCATCTCCATAGTAGTTTAGTTCCAAAGTAGTTTAAATATTTCTATACTAATTCTTTAAGTGAGGAAACCTATACCCAGAGAGTTTAACTGACCCATAGCCCCACAGTGGGTAAGGGTAAGAAAGCACACTTAAACCCACTTTCCCTGTTTCCCATTCTAGTATTCTTGCTCCAACACAAGCATGTCTTTCTCCAGTTTCCCAAGGATGACTGGTAGCACTGGTCACAGAAGAGGCTCATTGGCCCTCTGAGTGAAGATAAAGGGGATGAATCTGGACTAAGACAAGAGTCCGATCCAAAGGGGAAATCAGATGAAGGAGGACCTGAGACTTCAGGTGAGCTTCTTCATGCTCACATTCAATGACAAAACTCTCTGAAGCCCAAGTGTTCTCTCCCCACCTCACCATTCTTGCACAGAGTGGTGGTTGGAACAAGAAAAAAGAGAAGGGAAAGGAAGAAATCTCTCTCTTTCTCTCTCTCTCTCTCTCTCTCTCTCTCTCTCTCTCTCTCTCTCTCTCCCCCCCCCCTCCCTGTATAAGTTGTCAGATCCTGCCATTTCTACCTTCATTAGATCTCTTGTAGATGCCACCTTCTTCTCTCCTGTGGGGCAGGCCTAGAGTCAGGAAAGACTCATCTGACTGAGTTCAAATCTGGCCTCAGCCACTTACTAGCTGTGTGACCCTGGGCAAGAAACTTAATTCTGTTTGCCTTAGTTTCCTCACCTGTAAAATGAGCTGGAGAAGGAAATGACAAATTACTCCAGTATCTTTGCTAAGAAAACCCAAAAGGGGTCATGAAGAGTCAGACACAACTGAAATGAATGAATAACTCCTTCTGCCACTAGCTTGGTGTCTACCCAATATACAGATTTCTGAAATAGCCTTCTGATTTGTCTCCCTGCCTCAAGTCTCTACCTACTCTAGTCCATCTTTCTTCATTCAGCTATCAAAATGATCTTCTTAAAGTACAAATCTGAACCATGTCACCCCTCACTATTCAATAAACTCCAATGATCTATTACTTCTAGAATGAAATATGAAAATCCTCTGGATTTTAAAGCCCTTCTGACTTTTCCAGATTTCTTACATTTCTCTGTTTGCATCCTACAATCCAGTTAACACTGGATTCTTTGCTACTTCTTGAATAAAAAAATCCTCACTCCTGATTCTATGTATTTATGTTCATTGTCTCCCATACCTAGAATGCTCTCCTTTCTTATCTCTGCCCTCTGGCCTCCTGGCTTCCTTTAGTTCTGGATTAAATTCCACCTTCTACAAGAAGCCTTTCCCATACACTCCCATGATGCTAAAAAGTTATACTGTATATATCTTTTTTGTACATAGTTATTTGCATGCTGTCTTCTCAAGGACAGGGGACTTAATTTCCCCAGTTTCACACATGTTCTTGTTGTTGTTATTCAGTTGTTTCTTGTTGTTGTTATTCAGTCATAACCAACTCTTTGTCACCCAATTTGGGATTTTCTTGGCAAAGATCCTAGAGTCGTTTGACATTTCCTTCTCTAGCCCATTTTACAGATGAATAAACTGAGGCAAACAGGGACAATTGACTCAGGGTCACATAGCTAGTAAACGTCTGAGTTTGGATTTGAACTCAGGTCTCCTTGACTTCAGGGCCTGGCACTCTATCTGCTATTCCCCCTCCCCCACCCCAGCTGCCTACACATAGCAAGGACTTAAACGCTTCTTGATCTTGACCTTGCATCTATTTTATATATAAATCTATTTTATATACATTTATGTATGTACATATTTTCTTCCCAGATAACACATAAATTTTTTGAGGGAATGAAGTGCTTTATTTTTGTCTTTGTCTAAGTAATACCTAATGAAATGCTTGTTGATTGAACAGAACATTTGCCACAAAACACACACACATATATACACACATACATATGCAGCAGGAGCAGCATAAAGTTGGAAATTTCCCAACCAACCAGGTTAGGAGCAAGCACCAAACTTTCTGTTTTAATAAATCAGAGTCATATTTCAATTCTATTTCCTTCACTTAATACTGAACCTGGAAATAGTGGAGACTGTCTACTACATCAGAGCTATGTGGGACTCTTTGAGGTATAACAGGGAGTAGTGTAAAAGATTATCTCTGTTTGTAGTCAGGGAGCTAACTATAGCCTTTCAGAATGCTCACCTGCCCCATGGTAGGGAAAATAGAGACATTCTTTTAAAGAAAAAGAAAACTCATTACCAACAAAACAAAGAAGAAATTAAAGCAATCATTAAGAGCCATTTTGCCCAATTACATGCATATATATACATAAATCTGACAGTCTAAGTGAAATGGATATTTACAAAAATACAAATTGCCCAGATTAGCAAAAGAGAAAATAGAATCCTTAAATAATCCCATCTCAGAAAAAGAAATTGAACAAGCCATCAATGAACTCCCTAAGAAAAAATCCCCACAGCCAGATGGATTCACAAGTGAATTCTAGCAAACATTTAGAGAGCAACTAATCCCAATACTATACAAACTATTTGGGGAAATGGGCAGAGAAGGAATCACACGGTTATCTGAATAGGCAGGAAAAATCTGACAAAATTCAATAACCATTACTATTAAAAACACAAGAAAGCATAGGAATAAGTGGGTCATTCCTTAAAATAAGCAGTATCTAACTCAAACCTTCAGCAAGTATCATCTGCAATGGGGATGAGTTAGAAGTCTTCCCAATAAGATCAGGGGTGAAGCAAGGATGCCCATTATCACCTCTATTATTTAATATTGTATTAGAAATGTCAGCTTCAGCAATAAGGAAAGAAAAGGAAATTTAAGGAATTAAAGTAGGTAATGAGGAAACTAAATTATTTACTCTTTGCAGATGATATGGTGGTATATTTAGAGAATCCTAGAGAATCAACTAAAAAACTAGTTGAAATAATTAATAAAGTTGCAGGATACAAAATACAAAAAGTAAAATTGCAGGATACAAAATAAACCCACATAAATCATTGGTATTTCTATATATTACCAACAAAGTCCAGTAGCAAGAGGTAGAAAGAGAAACTCTATTTAAAATCACTCTAAGCAATATAAAATACTTGGGAATCTCTTTGCCAAGGCAAACATGGCAATTATGTGAACACAATTACAAAACACTTTTCACACAAATAAAATCAGATCTAAACAACTGAAAAAAAATAATTGTTCATGGGTAGGCTAAGCTAACATAATAAAAATTACAATCCTAATGAAATTAATTTATTTATTCAGTGCCATCCCAAACTACCAAATAATTGTCTTATACAAGTAGGAAAAATAATAACAAAGTTTATCTTGAAGAATTAATGAAAAAATGTGAAGGAAGGAGGCCTAGTAGTACCAAATCTCAAAGTGTATTATAAAGCAGCAATCATCAAAACAATCTAATACAATAGCAATAGAATGGTAGATCAGTGGAGCATAATAGATATACAATATACAGGGGTAAATGACTTCAGCAAACTAGTGTTTGATAAACCCAAATATCCCAGCTCTTGGAATAAGAACTCTTTAACAGAAACTTCTGGGGAAATTGGAAAACAGTATGCAGAGTTATAGACCTATATCTCACACCTTATACCAAGATAAGGTCAAAATGGATATATGATTTAGATATAAAGAATGATACCATGATTAAATTAGGGGAACACAGAATGTTTACCTGGTGGATTTTTGGAGAAGGGAAGGATTTATGACCAAACAAGAGATAATAATAAGATATAAGGTGAATGATTTTGATTATGCTAAATTAAAATACTTTTGTAAAGACAAAACTAAAGTAAATAAGATTAGAAGGGAAAAAACAAACTGGGATAAATTTTTTATAACATGTCTCTGATAAAGGTTTCATTTCTCAAATTTATAGAGAATGAAGTCAAATTTCTAAGAATACAAACCATTCCCCAATTGACAAATGGTCAAGGGATATGAACACAATTTTCAGATGAAATCAAAGCCATTGATAATCATATGAAAAATTTTCTAAATCATTCTTGATTAGAGAAATGCAAATTAAAACAACACTGAAGTACCACCTATCAGATTGGTCAATATGGTATTAAAGGAGTGGACACTAATACATTGTTAATGGAGTTGTGGACTGATCTAACCATTCGGGAGGACAATTTGGAACTATGTCCAAAGGGCTATAAAACTGTGTATACTCCTTGATCCAGTAACACAGTAGTGGTTAAATCCCAAAGAGATAATAAAAAATGGGAAAGGACCTACTCGTATAAAAATATTTATAGCAGCTCTTTTTGTGGTGGCAAAGAATTGGAAATTGAGAGGATGTCCATCAATTGCGGAATGGCTGAACAAATTCTGTTACATATTGGTCATTGGTTGGAATACTACTGTGCTGTAAGAAATGATAAGGAAGATGATTTCAGGAAAAGCTGGAAAGATCTGCAGGAACTGAGGCAGAGTGAAATAAGCAGAACTGGGAGAACATTGTACACAATAACATCAATATTGTACGATGATTATCTGTGAAAACTTGGGTACTCTCAGTAATGAGAGATCTGGGACAATCCTGAAAGACTTATGATGGGGAATGCTATCCACCTCCAGAGAAAGGATTGTTGGAGTCATCTTTCACATAAGTATATTTATGGTTTTATTTTGGGGTTTTGGTTTATATATGAGTTTGCTCTTACAACAATGACCAATATGGGTGTGTGTTTTGAGTGACAATAAAAATAAAATAAATAAAAATTTGATCCAGAAAAAAAATAAAGTTTTAAAAAGTAAAAGATAAAACAATCACTACAAAAACCATTTGGCTAATGGCTTTTGTATAGTGCCACCTGGTGGAAAACATAAATTACACTTTCTTATTAATTGACATGTTTTCTATAGGCTTATGGAAAATAAAATGTCAAATCATCAAGTATTTATTACGTGCTTATGTAATAAATGTGCCTGGAACTGTTGCTTACAGACTGGGATATAAAGAAAGGAAAAAAGACAGAGATACAGGAAGAAGGAAGGAAGGAAGGAAGGAAGGAAGGAAGGAAGGAAGGAAGGAAGGAAGGAAGGAAGGAAAGAAGGAAGGAAAAGAATTTCAATGAAATGAGAGCTAATTTTTTTAAAAAGGGGCAGCGTCACTGGGATGCAGAGTACATGGAGGTGAAGAGTATAATGGATAAGAAGAATAGAAAGTTATAAGGGGCTAGATTTTAAAAGGCTTTAAAAGATGGGCAGCTGGGTGGCTGAGTGGATTGAGAGCCAAGCCTAGACAGAGGAGGTCCTAGGTTCAAATCTGGCTTCAGACACTTCCCAGCTGTGTGACCTTGGGCAAGTCACTTAACCCTCATTGTCTAGTCCTTACCACTCTTCTACCTTAGAATCACAGTATTGATTCTAAGTTTAAAAAAATAAATAAATATAAAAGTCTTTAAAAGGCAAAAAAAAAAAAAAAAAGCATTTCATATCTGATTCTAGAGGAAATAGAGGATCATTGGAATTCATTGAAAAAGTTGGGGGAAGGGGGCAGCTGGGTAGCTCAGTGGATTGAGAGCCAGACCTAAGGATGGGTGATCCTAGGTTCAAATCTGACCTCAGACACTTCCCAGCTATGTGACCCTGGGCAAGTCACTTGACCCCCATTGCCTTAAAAAAAAAAAAAAAAAGTTGGGGGAGGATATGATCTGCCCTATACTTTCAGAAGATTAACTTGATAGCTGAATGGAGGAGACTGAAATGGGGAGGGATTTGAAAAAGAGAATAACCAGAAGCCTATTGCAATAATCCAGGCCTGAAGTCATAAGGGTCTGCACCAAGGTGGTTTGAGGAAAGAGGGGGTATATTCACAAGAAATGTTATAAAGAAGTGAAAAGATTTGACCACTTTTAGATATATGGAATAAAAGACTGTGGTGGCAGTAATAGCACTATTGTAGAATGGTCAACTGTGAAAGACTTAGCTACTCTCAACAATACAAGGATCTAGGATAATTCTGAGGGACTTCTGGCAAAGGATGCTGTCCACTGCCAGAGAAATTGTTGGAGTCAGAATGCAGATCAAAGCATATGATTTTTTTTACTTTAGTTTCTTTGAGATTTTGTTTGGAAATTTTCATTTTATATCATTATTCTCTTACAAAAATGAACAATATGGAAATATGTTTTGCATGATAATAAAAAAGACTGTGGTGACTTAAGAATGACACTTAGTTTGAGAGCCTAGGTGATGGGGAGAATAATTTACCCTTAATAGCAATAAGGGAATTAACTAATTAACAGCAATAAGGGAAGTTAAAAAGAGAGAAGAGCTTGGGGAGGAAAGAAAGAAACATGAATTCAATTTTGTACACATTTGAATTTAAATTGTCCTCAAAACATCCTGTTCAAATATCCAATAGGCAGAGCTCAGGAGAGAGAGTAAGATTGGACAAATAGATTTGAAAATCATTTGCAGAAAATGATCACTGAATCTTTGGGAACGGTTGAGATTATCAAGTGAAATAGTCTAGACCAGGGGTCGGCAACGTATAGCTCTCGAGCCATATCTGGCTCTTTTGAGGGCCAGGTATGGCTCTTTCTGCAGGAGCCATAAAGTCAATTTTTTTCAGGCACTGTTACAGGAGCGTGCACTGTGAGCACTGTATGGCTCTCACAAAATTACATTTTAAAAAAAGTGGCGTTTATGGCTCTCACAGCCAAAAAGGTTGCCGACCCCTGGTCTAGAGGGAGAAAAGGAGAGGGCCTAGGGTAGAGCATCAAAAGACATTCATGACTATTAGTCATGATCTGGATAAAGATCCAGCAAAGGATACTGAGAAGAAACAATCAAACAAATAGGAGGAAAAGCAGTGTCATAAAATCCTAGGAGAAAGAGAAGAGTGTGAGTGACAATTTCAAAGACTAAAGAAGGTTCAACAAGTATGAGAATTGAGAAAAGCCCATTGGATTTGGCAACTAAGAGATCATTGGTAACTTTGGAGAGGGTAATTTCAGTTGAATGATGAGGTCAAAAGTCAAACTGCAAAGTTACAAAAAGAATGAGAGGGAAGGAAGTGGAGGCATCAACTGCAAAAAGATTTCTCAAGGAGTCTAGCCACAAAGGAAGGTGAAATATGGGATGACAGCTAATGGAGACAGATGGATCAAGTGAGGGTTTTTGGGGGGACATGTTTGTAGTCAATAGATAAGCAGCAGGTAGACAGTAAGCTATGTAAATGTTGAAAGAAAGAAAGAAAGAAAGAAAGAAAGAAAGAAAGGAAGGAAGGAAGGAAGGAAGGAAGGAAGGAAGGAAGGAAGGAAGAAAAAGAATTCCAATGAAATGAGAGCTAATTTTTTTTTAAAAGGACCATCTACTGAAGAAGGCAGGATGGATTTGCATTTAGCCTTGGCAAGAAGAAGGGTCACCTGTGAAGACAAGGATAAAGAAAGAGATAGTAGTGAAAGACATCTGAGTGATGTAAGATGAGGAGGAAAGAAGAAGATGGAGTCCTCAACAGATGGCTTCAATTTTTCAGTGAAATATAAGGCTAGGTTCTCCCCTGAGAAGCTGAGAGAAAGGGAAGCAATGGGAGGTTTGAGAAGGGATGAAAACGTTTCGAAAAGTCATTGTGGTGAATTGGATAGGAAACTGATTCTGGAGGTATAAAGGATTGCTTTACCATGGTAAGGGCCCAAATGAGATTATATAATATAAATTTGTAATGAACCCAGTTTATTTTTTCGAGCTTCATTCAGTTTCCTACAAAAGAGTATGGGTAAAGTGACAGAATGGTTGGAGTAAACAAGACTAGGGTTTGGCAGGCCACAATCTTGAATAGAATAGTAAGACAAGGGAATCGAGAAACTAGCATACTGTAAAGTTGAAGTGGTTCACCAGAGGGCAAGATAGGAGAGAGGTGAGAGTGTAGTGATGATGACCTGGGAAATAACTGATAGTTGCAGGGATTACAGGTTAGCTGGCAGGGATGGATGACTCAAGTGAGGGGGTTTTGAAGATAGAGAAGAGTGTGCTCATAGACAGCAGAGAAGTGACAAGTAGAGAAGGAGAACTTGAAAATGAGCAAATGGTGTGATCTGCTGGAGGAGAGGAGATAATAATGGGATCATTTGTGCATGAAGAGGAGTTAGCCTTGGCCTGGAGAAGGTTCACCTCATTATGTGAGAAAAGGGTCAAGAAGGAAATAATGATAGAGGGCATTTGTGTGGCATGAGATGAGAAAGAGGGAAGAAGAAAGAGCTCTCAGGAAATGGAATCAATATTTTCAGTAATATATAAGACATGGGGATAGCTAGATAGCACAGTGAATAGTGTCAGGCTTGGAGCTGGAATGGTTTGAATTCAGATTTGACCTCAGACACTTCCTAGCTGTGTGACCCTGGGTATGTCACTTAACCTCAATTGCATAACTCTTGCCACTCTTCTCTTTTAAAATGGATACTTTTAAAACTGCTTTTAATAATTGAACAAAAGTATTAAGATATAAGCTCATCTTCTGAAGGTTAATTGAAAACATCTTTACAATACCTTGATAAGAGATAGGAAAATGGGAATGCTGTATTGTGAAATTATAATCAATTACTTATTTCTTTTAATCAATTGATTTTGCAGATTACTCTTATAATGTGTAAATGAGATTAACTCTAGCCCATTCATAGTCAAAAATCTACTTACCCTAGGCATCTAGATTATATCATCCCCACCTCCCTCAGGGGGAGGGGAGATAATTTAATCACACGTGACAATTCAGATCGAATCAAGAACAAGGGACTGCCCTTTGGGCAGTCCAAATCAGTGTAGAGGCTACCATTGGTCCACTTGAATTAGAGGTGGACCCACAGGAAATGACGAGAGACACTATCTCTTTAAATATGTGGGTTACAACCTGGTAAAAAAGTTCTGGCTTTGGACTTGGTGTTGAAGGTGCTCGGCTGAGACCTCAGAATGCTTCTACTCTGAATTGTCATGTGGGTAAGTTAGGCTGACTTCCTTGGCCTACCTTGGCATTTCTAAACTCTGCCTTAAGTAGGCTTATAGCCTCTCTGATTTCTAAGGTCTTGTGGCTTGTAACCTAGTTTAATTAGTCTTTTAAGCCTCTCTCTCCATCCAGGCCTCTCCAGGCCTGGACTGGCCTCTCCCTCTCTCTATTTACCTACCTTTTACCTTCCTAATTGTAAATAAACTACCTTAAACCGGATCCTGACTTGGGTCTATTTTAATTATGGAATCAATATGAATTGTTGATTCCTGGCGACCACATTTTAAATATATATCTATAAATACCTAAAATCTCCCTCTTACAATAAATAGTATTAGGATAAATTACTTTAATAATGGGGGAATAAAACCCTGTGCAGGATAGCAGGACATTGATTATAGCTACCATTCATTCCCTATTTCTACAAAGCTGAGCTCCTGCAAAAATAACCCGATGAGCAAAGTTCTTCTATTCAACTATTCCTAACTGACCCCCTAGTATGACACAGAGTTCCATGATGATTTTATGCCAGGCTGATGAAACCCCCCTAGCAACCACACCCTGGGTTGTGAGTTTTATAAGGCTTTTAATAAAGAAAGATAATTTAGTTTAAATAAGTTAGCAATTTACTAAAAAAGGTTAGTAAGTAAAATCCCAACCTTCAATCCTTCAGTGTAAGAAGTTTGAATAATTCAATAAGTAAGACAAGAAATTTAATGGATTCACTAATGCCTAATGCAATTAAACTTACCTGGTTTGCATATTTATTGGAAAGATCTAACATGTGTAAATAATTCTATTTGGAAATTTCTAGAAATTCTTTAAGACAAGTTAGACCAGCTTCCGGTTAAGATGGCGGCAGGGTAAGGAGCAGCTGCTTGATCTCTCCCAACCGAAGCACACAGGACTCCTCAAGGGGACATAAAAACAAATCCAGATGAACGAAGAGACCCCAAAACAGGGTGCAGCATTGAAGGTACATGGAATCAGGGCATTTCACGCTATAAAGGGGTGAAACAGCTCTCACTAAAACGCGAGAGGAAGAAGCCCCTCCCCCACCCCCCCACATCACGTACAGTACCAAGGCCAGCGCACAAGAATTAAAGCAGGTTTGGGGCACTCATTAAGTCATTGGCAGCTCCAGGGCTTGTTCCTGAGAGCAGCAAGACTTAGGACCCCAAGAGGCTAAAGAATGCACACGGACTTTGAATACAGACCCTGAGCACCTGCACGGGTGAAGGCATTGCCCTAGGTGCGAACAAGGATCTCTAGCGCAGGCTAGGACCTCAAGTGGGGACCCTGTGCAGACGGGAGCACAGCTGTGGAAGCAGTGCCCTGAGACTGCTGAAGGAGCCTCAGGCAGAGGGGCAGACCACGGACGACCACCAGGAGGCTTGACCCCAAGAACAACGAGACCTGAGACCTTAGGAGCCTAGAGAGTGCAGACAGACCCTGAGTGTGAGGACAAAGCGCAGAAGGTGCAGGTCTAACAATGGCAAGCCAAAATCAGGAACCCCAGAAGAGAAAGATTATCAAGAAGAACTCTGTAACACTCAACAACTTTTACACAGAGAAAATCCAAACAACAGAGGAGAAAAAAACAAGTAATCAAATCCAAACCTTCCCAAAATAATGAAAACTGGTCACAAGCTATTGAAGAGTTCAAATCTGAGATGATGAGAAAGATGGAAGAGATCTGGCAAGAAAATAACAGTTTAAAAGGCAGAATTTTGCAATTAGAAAGTGAGGCTCAGAAATCAAATGAACTGATAAGCAAATTGAACACCAGAAATGACCAGATTGAAAAGAAAACCAAAAGATCATAGCCAAAAACCAAAAGATTATAGCCCAAAACTAGACCCTAAAAGCTAGAATTGAGCAATTAGAAGCTAATGATCTCTCAAGACAGCAATAACAAATAAAACAAAGTCAAAAGACTGATAAAATAGAAGGAAACATGAAATACCTCAATGAGAAAGTGACAGAACAAGAAAACCGGTCTAGAAGAGACAATTTGAGAATCATTGGTCTTCTTGAAAAAGCAGAAATTAATAGAAACTTGGAGTCCATAGTAAAAGAAATTATTCAGCAAAATTGCCCTGAAGTTCTACAACAAGAGGGCAATATAGACATTGAAAAGATCCATAGATCACCCTCTACACTAGACCCAGAAAAGACAACACCCAGGAATATAATAGCCAAATTCAAGAGCTTCCAAGTAAAAGAAAAAATCTTACAAGAAGCCAGAAAGAGACAATTCAAATATCAAGGAGCATCAATCAGGATCACACAGGATCTGGCAGCCTCCATGCTAAAAGACCGCAAAGCTTGGAATATGATATTCAGAAAGGCAAGAGAGCTGGGCCTTTAACCACAGGTCAACTACCCATCAAAACTGACTATATACTTCCAGGGGAAAGTATGGGCATTCAACAAAATTGAAGATTTCCAAGTATTTGCACAGAAAAGACCAAGACTAAAGGGAAAGTTTGATATCCAACCACAAAAATCAAGAGAAACATGAAAAGGTAAATAAGAAACAGAGGGGAAAGAAAGAAAACTCATAAGTTTTTAAATTTGACTCTTTAAGGGCTTCAATAAAATCTAATTATCTGTATTCCTATGTGGAGAAATGCTATGTATAATTCTCTGTAGTGAACTCTATTCACTATTATAGTATTCACTATTATAACAATCAGAAGAATAATTCATAGGGAGAGGATGGAATACTAAATTTTTTTTTTTTTTTTTTTTTTTTTTTTTAGAGGGGGGTGAATAGTAGGGGACACCAAGAGAAACCTGAGTGAATAAGAAAAATAGGATATTCTATTACACACAAAGAGGGCATGGGAAGGGGAGGGGACAAATACTATTATAAGAAGGAGAGGAAGAGAGCATTAAGAGGTAATATTTAAACCTTACTCTCAGTGTAATCAACCCAGAGAGGGAAGAGTAGCTATATTATCCATTGGGATATAAAACTCTGTCAAATCCCTACTAAGAAAGTCAGAAGGGATAAACCAAGGGGAGCAGCGGAGTGGGGAGGTCAATAAAGGGAGGGGAGAAGAAGGGGGAGGGAATTAGGCCTTTAAAAATAAAAAGAGGGGAATAATAATGGAGGGGATAGAAAGGGAAGTTAATCAAGGGAGGGGATAAGGGATTCTTGGCTCAAAGCAAACCACTGGTTTAAAAGGAAATAGTGTAAGAAGGGGTAGGACTAGGGGAGGATACAAAAAATGTCAGTGAATGCACAACTGATAATTATAACTCTGAATGTGAATGGGATGAACTCGCTCATAAAACGGAAGCAAATAGAAGAGTGGATTAGAAACCAAAATCCTACCATATGTTGTCTACAAGAAACACATATGAGGCGGGTGGACATACACAAGTTTAAGGTTAAGGGCTTGAGCAAAATCTTTTGGGCATCAAATGAGAAAAAGAAGGCAGGAGTGGCTATTATGATTTCTGACAAAGCCAAAGTAAAAATAGATATGATTAAAAAAGACAGGGAAGGTCATTCCATCCTGATTAAAGGCAGAATAAACAATGAGGAAATACCACTGCTCAGTATGTACGCACCAAGTGGCATAGCATCCAAATTCATAAAGGAGAAACTGGCAGAGCTCAGGAAGGAAATAGATAGGAAAACCATAATAGTGGGAGATCGAAAAATTCCTCTTTCAGATCTAGATAAATCAAACCGAAAAATAAATAAGAAAGAGGTAAGAGAGGTGAATGAAGTCCTAGAAAAATTAGATTTAATTGATATGTGGAGAAAAATAAATAGGGACAAAAAGGAATACACCTTCTTTTCAGCTGCACATGGCACATTCACAAAGATTGTCCATGTTATAGGGCATAGAACCATTGCAAACAAATGCAAACGAGCAGAAATAATAAATGTAACCTTCTCAGATCATAATGCAATAAAAATAATAATTAGTAAGGGCACCTGGACAGGAAAATCAAAAACTAATTGGAAATTAAATAATATTATTCTCCAAAACCAGCTAGTCAAAGAAGAAATCATAGAAACAATCAACAATTTCATTGAAGAGAATGACAATAATGAGACATCCTACCAAACTCTGTGGGATGCAGCCAAGGCAGTACTCAGGGGGAAATTTATATCCTTGAGTGAATATGTTAACAAATTAAGGAGGGCAGAGATTAATGAATTGGGCATGCAACTTAAAAAAATTAGAAAGCGAGCAAATTAAAAATCCCCAGATGAAAACTAAATTAGAAATACTAAAAATCAAGGGAGAAATTAATAAAATCGAAAGTAAAAGAACTATTGAATTAATAAATAAGACTGGAAGCTGGTATTTTGAAAAAACAGATAAAATAGACAAAGTACTGGTCAATCTAATAAAAAAAAGGAAAGAAGAAAACCAAATTGATAGTATCAAAGATGAAAAGAGAGACCTCACCTCTAATGAAGGGGAAATTAAGTCAATCATTAAAAACTATTTCTCCCAATTGTATGCCAATAAATATAGCAATCTAGGTGATATGTATGAATATTTACAAAAATATAAATTGCCTAGATTAACAGCAGAAGAAATAGAATACCTAAGTAATCCCATATCAGAAAAAGAAATTGAACAAACCATCAAAGAACTCCCTGAGAAAAAATCGCCAGGGCCTGATGGATTCACAAGTGAATTCTATCAGACATTCAAAGAGCAACTAATCCCAATACTATACAAATTATTTGATATAATAAGCAAAGAAGGAGTCCTACCAAATTCCTTTTATGACACAAATATGGTACTGATTCCAAAGCCAGGTAGATCAAAAACAGAGAAAGAAAACTACAGACCAATCTCCCTAATGAACATAGATGCAAAAATATTAAATAGAATATTAGCAAAGAGACTCCAGCAAGTAATTAAGAAGATCATCCACCATGATTAGGTGGGATTTATACCAGGAATGCAAGGATAGTTCAACATTAGGAAAACCATCCACATAATTGACCATATCAACAGTCTAACAAACAAAAACCCCATGATTATCTCAATAGATGCTGGAAAAGCCTTTGACAAAATACAGCACCCATTCCTATTGAAAACACTGGAAAGTGTAGGAATAGAAGGACCTTTCCTAAAAATAATAAACAGTATATACATAAAACCATCAACAAGCATCATATGCAATGGGGATAAATTAGAAGCCTTCCCAATAAGATCAGGAGTGAAACAAGGATGCCCATTATCACCTCTATTAGTCAACATAGTACTAGAAACATTAGCAGTAGCAATTAAAGAAAAAGAAATTGAAGGTATCAAAATAGGCAATGAGGAGACCAAACTATCACTCTTTGCAGTGATGGTCTACTTAAAAAATCCTAGAGAATCAACTAAGAAGCTTGTAGAAATAATCAACAACTTTAGCAAAGTTGCAGGATACAAAATAAATGCACATAAATCATCAGCATTTCTATATATTTCCAACACATCACAACAACAAGAGATAGAAAGAGAAACACCATTTAAAATCACCCTAGACAATATAAAATACTTAGGAATCTATCTACCAAAACAAACACAGCAATTATATGAAAACAACTACAAAACACTTTCCAAAAAAATAAAACTAGATCTAAACAATTGGAAAAACATTGATTGCTCATGGGTAGGATGATCTAACATAATAAAAATGACCATTCTACCCAAATTAATTTGCCTATTTAGCACCATACCTATCAAACTACCAAAAAATCTTCTTTACTGAATTAGGAAAAACTATAACAAAGTTCATTTGGAATAACAAAAGATCAAGAATATCAAGGGAAATAATGAAAAAAATGTGAAGGAAGGGGGCCTAGCAGTACCAGATATTAAACTATACTATAAAGCAGCAGTCATCAAAACAATATGGTACTGGCTAAGAGACAGAAGGGAGGATCAGTGGAATAGACTTGGGGTTAATAACATCAGCAAGACAGTATATGATAAACCTAAAGAGCCCCACTTTTGGGACATGAATCCACTATTTGACAAAAACTTCTGAGAAATTTGGAAAACAATTTGGAAATCTGGGACAGATTAGGTTTAGATCAACATTTCACACCTTACACCAAGATAAATTCAGAATGGGTGAATGACTTGAATATAAAGAGGGAAACTATAAATAAGTTAAGTGAACATAGAATAGTATACCTGTCGGATCTCTGGGAAAAGAAAGATTTTAAAACCAAGCAAGAGTTAGAGAAAATTACAAAATGTCAATTAAATGGTTTTGGTTATATTAAACTGAAAAGCTTTTGTACAAACAAAAACAATGCAGCCAAAATCAGAAGGGAAACAACAAATTGGGAAAAAAATCTTTATAACAAAAAACTCTGACAGGGGTCTAATTACTCAAATATACAAGGAGTTAAAGCAATTGTATAAAAAAATCAAGCCATTCCCCAATTGATAAATGGGCAAGAGACATGAATAGGCAATTTTCAGGTAAAGAAATCAAAAGTATCAAT
Source organism: Gracilinanus agilis (assembly GCF_016433145.1). NCBI lineage: Eukaryota > Metazoa > Chordata > Mammalia > Didelphimorphia > Didelphidae > Gracilinanus > Gracilinanus agilis. Next base: position 426,565,288 of record NC_058131.1, on the reverse strand, counting down.
AAGCACATGAGAAAGTGTTCTAAATCTCTAATAATTAGAGCAATGCAAATCAAAACAACTCTGAGGTATCACCTCACCCCTAGCAGATTGGCTAAAATGAAAGAAGGGGAGAGTAATGAATGCTGGAGGTGGCAAAATTGGGATGCTAATGCATTGCTGGTGGAGTTGTGAACTGATCCAACCATTCTGGCTAGCAATTTGGAACTATGCTCAAAGGGCTATAAAAGAATGCCTGCCCTTTGATCCAGCCATACCATTGTTGGGTTTGTACCCCAAAGAGATCATAGATAAACAGACTTGTATGAAAATATTTATAGCTGCGCTTTTTGTGGTGGCAACAAATTGGAAAAGGAGGGTATGTCCTTCAATTGGGGAATGGCTGAACAAATTGTGGTATATGCTGGTGATGGAATACTATTGTGCTAAAAGGAATAATAAACTGGAGGAATTCCATGTGAACTGGAGAGACCTCCGGGAACTGATGCAGAGCGAAAGGAGCAGAGCCAGAAGAACATTGTACACAGAGGCATCATGATATACTATGGTAAAATTGAATGTAATGGACTTCTGTACCAGCAGCAATACAATGACCCAGGACAATTCTGAGGGACTTATGGTAAAGAACGCTACCCACATTCAGAGGAAGGACTGCAGGAGAGGAAATATATCAGAAAAACAACTGCTTGAACGCATGGGTTGAGGTGGACATGATTGGGGATGTAGACTCGAAACTACCACACCAATGCAACTATCAACAATTTGGAAATAGGTCTTGATCAATGACACGTGTTAAAACCAGTGGAAATGTGCATTGGCCATGGGTGGGGGGAGCGCAGGGGGTGAAGGGGAAAGTAAGAGCATGAATCATGTAACCATGTTAAAAATGAATATTAATAAATGTTTAAAAAAAAAGAAAGAAAAGTTAGACCAGTTATTTTAAATGTCAAAAGTGGCTCTAACTGCCCAAGAATTTGTATAAAATAATAGCATCAGAGAGGTAATAGAATTATTTAATTTATATTTGCTTATTTTAATTTGAATCAATGTGGTGCTTAATATTAATTAAATCTCAGTAATTCTAGTCTCAACATCACTTTTTGAAGTGCGTGGTTAAGAAATTTTGTGAAGTATCTTGATACCAGTTAATTCTGTAAAATCAAAATTTTTAACTTAATATCCTTCTATATATAAATTGTCTTTAACTCTCCTGAAGGTTCAACTTAAAAGTCTCAAGAAACACTTTAGCTAAATTGGGAATTGATTTGGCTCTTTGAGTTGTTAAGAAGACACAGAAAAGTTGTGAATGTTTGAATGTTTCTATTTGTATTTTTATGAGTTTTAAAAGTTGTGCTAACTGTAAGCATAGATCCTTGAAAAATTTGCAATTTAAATATTATCAATTCACTCTAAATTTTGTTCTGAAACTAAAATCACAAATGAGGTTAGAGAACTTAATATAACATATATTTACTATTTAAGGCAATAATAACAATCCATCCAAAGAATATTATTTTACCAGAAGTAAGTAACTTTATATATTTTCCTTGTACATATATATCAGTGGTTCCCAAACTTTTTTTGGCTTACTACCCCCTTTCCAGAAAAAATATTACTTAGCCCCTGGAAATTAATTTTTTTTAATTTTAATAGCAATTAATAGGAAAGATAAATGCACCTGTGGCCATCACCGCTGCCCTGGATCGCTGCAGCACCCACCAGGAGGCAGTAGTGTCCAATTTGGGAATCACTGGTATATATGTATGAAATCATATGATTATAAAATGCTTGGCATAGTGCCTAACATATGGCAAGCACTGTATAATTGTTGATTGCTGCTAGTGAGTTTTAAACTGATATAAAAAATTTCATGTATAATTTTCTTCAAAAGATAAGTTAAATTTTTATCCAACTACATTAATGTAATTTGACTAGGGAAGACCTTTAGAAGTTTGGTGTTATATTTTAAAAATCCAAAATATTGCATATATTCCTGTTAGGTTTCTAATTTTTCTTGTATTAAAATTAGAAAGGTCAAATATCCTTTAATTAGGAGACTACTTTCTCTCTGTCATGTAATTAAAAAATTAATTTCTTTACCCTTTTAAAAAACATACTGCTATATTAATTTTTTCTAATATCTTGACAAATACTGTTATAACAATAACTTCCTTTTTGCCCTGGGCACTGTTAAACTCTGGATTATTATACTGAGGTACCTTTTGCCCAAAGTTGTAGAATAATTATGATTTAATGATTGACTATGCTTGGATAAACTAATGTTGTGAACTTCCAAAACAGTGTCATCTAGTTAAAACAAGCTCTCTTCCTTTTTTATTAAACTTGATCAAGAAGCTTACTGTTAGTGATTAATGTTATAATAACATTCCATTAGTTTTTACATATAAAGAATCTTACTTAAAATAATGTTTCTGGATAAGTAACTTCTCCATTCAACTAATAGTGGTTCTTTTCTAATCCAGATATAGTTCGATTATAAATTTAGCCAAGAAAAGTGCTTTTAAGATGTTTTAAAACCATTTAAAACTTTAAAAGCATATATTATATTCTAAATTGGATAATAATAATGATCTTTCTATTAGGAAAAAGAGTAGCAAAATCCTCTTCAAGTCATTTTTATCTGTGAGGTTCTTTGGGATTTTCAATTTAGGCAAAGTCACAGGATCTTATCAGCCCTGCTGCTAGTATATGATAAAATTTTTGTAGCACTAAAGTTTGAGGAACTAGAACTTCTCCCAGCCAAAGAAATTTACAAGTTAGTAAAAAGAGTGAATTTTGATTAGGATTATTTGAACCAACTGTATAATAATACACTTCAGATTCAAAGTCTTAGGGGCTAATAAGCAATATGGATGTCAATCTAGAATCCTATAATAGCTAGTGATTTTCTGAAAGGTTCAAGTTTTGCACAAACTATCATGATGTGACTAAATGATAACACCAATTTATAACTATTTTAAAATTATAATTAAAGCAAAATTTAGTGTTCTTATTTGAGACAAATGTTAACAGTTAAATGAACATTGGGACATGAGAGAAATAAAATCCTAGTCTTAACATAATAATTAACAAAATTTTGCTATTTGAGTTAAAATTTCATGGGACTTGTAATTGCATATTGTTCTAAATTTTGGTTCCAGGAATAATTGTCTTAATTGTCATGAAGCCAATAATTCGCCAAGTGCTGCCCAATAGAAGCCCAGTCTAAGAACTGCTATGTCTATACCTCTGACAGTTGAGGGAATGACCTTGGCATAGACCAAGGCAGGATCCTCTTGACTTAATTTCCTATTATGCTGTTTCTTTAGTGAATGGAAACATTTTTCTACCTGATTTGACTCTGAGCATAGCCTATAGTAACCTTGTGAATTATATGGGACTTTACCCTACCACATAGGACTCTAACTTGGAATCAAACAGAGCTAGGGGAATTTTCTCAATATTATGGATTATGCCATTGAAAGGAAAATCAAAACTTTTCCTCTCAAAGCAAACTTCTATACTTGGGGCAATTGACTAATTTTCTGTTTGATCTATTGCTTCTATTGCTTGAAAATTTTGTCATACAAATTGACATAAGTCATTAAAAGGTAGAACATGTTAACAAAAAACAACTGATTTTGAATGAGATATGTTTGTTGGATTGTTCATTTTATTTATACAGTTTTGTAATGCACAGAAATCAGCAACTGAATACTTTAAGATTAAGTCCCTGAAGTATCTAATTCTTTAGGGTGATCTAGAATAATATTCTTTTAAGCAATGAATTAGGAAAATGTAAAGATTTTCCTAATTAAAAGTTTCATCAGGCCATTTTAACAAAGAGACTGTTTTAGTTAAGAATTTGACCAAATGTTTTGAATGGGATATAAAAGCCTTTAGCATGTTTTAGTAACAAGTTCTAAAAATTGGAATGAGGATTTTACTAATAAAATTGCATTAAGCTCGTGTCATTTGCAGAGATTCTGAAATCTGTCAGTAACAAGACTCAATATAATACTCTGCAAGTGCCATGGAACCAGAGAAGCACATCTTTTAAAAGGAATCCCTTCATCCAAAACCAGGCCGAAAAAAACAGAGAAAGAAAACTACAGACCAATCTCCTTAATGAATATAAATACAAAAATCTTAAATAGCATACTAGCAAAAAGACTCCAGCTATTTATCACAGGGATTATTCACTATGATCAGGTGAGATTTATACCAGGAATGCAAGGATGGTTTAATATTAGGAAAACCATCCACATAATTGATCATATCAATAATCAAACCAGCAGAAATCATATGATTATCTCAATAGATAGAGAAAAAGCATTTGACGAAATACAACACCCATTCCTATCCAAAACACTAGAAAGTATAGAAATATAAGGGCCATTCCTCCAAATAATAAACAGTATATATATATAAAACCATCAGCAAGTATCATCTGCAATGGGACAAGTTAGAAACCTTCCCAATAAGATCAGGAGTGAAGCAAGGATGCCCATTATCACCTCTATTATTTAATATTTTTCAAGAAATACTAGTGATAACAATTAGAGAAGAAAAAGAAATTGAAGGGATTAAAGTAGGCAATGAAGAAACTAAACTATTGCTCTTTACAAATGATATGATGGTATATTTAAATAATCCCAGAAAATCAACTAAAAGGCTAGTTGAAATAATTAACAACTTTAGCAAAGTTGCAAGGTACAAGATAAACCCACATAAATCATCAGCATTTCTATATATTTCCAACAAAACTCAGCAGAAGGAGTTAGAAAGAGAAATTCCATTTAAAATCACTCTAGACAATATAAAATGTTTAGCAAACTATCTGCCAAGACAAACACAGGAATTACATGAACAAAGTACAAAACACTTCACACAATTAAAACTAGATCTAGGGGGCAGCTGGGTAGCTCAGTGGATTGAGAGTCAGGCCTAGAGACGGGAGGTCCTAGGTTCAAATCTGGCCTCAGACACTTCTCAGTGTTGACCCTGGGCAAGTCACTTGACCCCCATTGCCTACCCTTACCACTCTTCTGCCTAGGAGCCAATACACAGAAGTTAAGGATTAAAAAAAAACTAGATCCAAATAATTGGAAAATCATTAATTGTTCCTGGGTAGGATGAACTAATATAATAAAAATGACAATCCTATCCAAATTAATCTACGTAGTCAGTGCCATACCTATCAAACTACCAAAAAACTTTTTTATAGAATTAGAAAAAAATTATAACAAAGTTCATCTGGAAGAACAAAAGATCAAGAATATCCAGGGAAATAATGAAAAAAATGTGAAGGATGGGGGCCTAGCAGTACTAGATCTTAAGCTGTGACTTAAGCACAGTTAAAGCAGTGGTCATCATAACAATACGGTACTGGCAAAGGGACAGATGGGTGGATCAATGGAATGAACATGGGGTAAATGATCTCAGCAAGCTAGTGTTTGATAAACCCAAAGATCCCAGCTTTGGGGACAAGAACTCACTATTTGACAAAAACTGCTAGGAAAAATAGAAAACAGTATGGGAAAAATTAGGTTGAGATCAACATCTTACACCCTATACCAAGGTAAATTCAAAATGCGTAAATGACTTAAATATAAAGAGTGAAATCGTAAATAAATTAGACAAACATAGAATAGTATGCCTTTCAGATCTGTGGGAAAGGATGGAATTTAAGACCAAGCAAGAGATAGAGAACATTATAAAATGTCAAATGAATGACTTTGATTATATCAAATTAAAGAGGGTTTGTACAAACAAAACCAATGCAAACAAAATTAGAAGGAAAGCAACAAACTGGGAGAACATTTTTATAACAAATCTCTCTGACAAAGGTTTAGGTTCCCAAATATATAAGGAACTAAATCAAATTTACAAAAAATCAAGCCATTCCCCAGTCGACAAATGGTCAAGAGACATGAATAAGTAGTTTTTGCATGACAAAATCAAAACTATCAATAAACATATGAAAAAAGTGTTTTAAATCCCTCTTGATTAGAGAAATACAAATCAAAACAACTCTGAGGTACCACCTACACCTAGTAGATTGGCCAATATGGCAGAAAAGGAAAGTGATAAATGTTGGAGGGGATGTGGCAAAATTGAGACATTAATACACTGCTAGTAGAGTTGTAAATTGGTCCACCTTCTCTGGAGGGCAATTTGGAAATATGCACAAAGGGCTTTAAAAGAATGCCTACCCCTTGACCCAGACATACCACTTCTGGGTTTGTACCCCAAAGAGATAATGAGGCAAAAGACTTGCACAAAAATATTTATAGCTGTGCTCTTTGTGGTGGCAAAAAAATTGGAAAAATGAGGGGATGCTCATTGATTAGGAAATGGCTGAACAAATTGTGATATCTGACGGTGATGGAATATTATTGTGCTCAAAGGAATAATGAACTGGAGGAATTCCATGTGAACTGGAAAGACCTCCAGGAATTGATGCAGAGTGAAAGGAGCAGAACCAGAAGAATATATACAGTTTAGCACAACTGAATGTAGTAGACTTTTCTAGTGGCAGCAGTGCAAAAACCCAGGACAATCTAGAGGTACTTATAAGAAAGAATGCCATCCACATCCAGAGAAAGAACTGTGGGAACAGAAACACAGAAGAAAAACATATGATAAATCACGTAGTTCAATAAGGATATGATTAGGGTTTTGATATTAAAAGATCACTCTACTACAAATATGAATAACATGGAACTAGGTTTTGAACAGTGGAATTGCTTGTCAGCTCCAGGAGGGGGGAAAGAAGGGGGAATCATAAATCATGTACCCATGGAAAAATATTCTAAAGAAAACACAGAAAGACTTACGTGAAAATAAAATAAATAAAATAAAATAAAATATGCCCCCCCCAAAAGGAATCCCTTCAGAGAAGCCCTGACAACGAGGCTGATCTAACAACTAACTAACTAACTAACTAACCAAAGGAAGATGTTTTCAAAGACCAGGCAATCACCAGAGATGTTTGGGACTTTATTGGATTTTTTCCCCTCTTTTTCCAGTTGGTCAATTCTACTTTTCATGGAATGCTTTTCTTCATTGGATTCTCCTCCCCACCCACACCCCTTTTTTTCCAGTAGGTCAATTCCGTCTTTTACGAAACTCCTTTCTTCACTGGAGTTTTGTGCCTCTTTTCCCACTTGACTTGTTATTTTCTTTTTGAATTACTTTCATTTTTTCCCTATTTTTCTTCCACCTCTCTTATTTGACTTTTGAATCCCTTTTTGAACTCTTCCAGTTCCTGAGAACAATTTCTATTTTTATTTGCAGTTTTGCATGTGGTTCCTTTGTCACTGTCCCCTACTAAATCTGTGCTTTGTTCTTTGTCTCCATAAAAATTTTCTATGGTTAGATGCTTCTTTTGCTGTTTGCTCATTTTCCCAGCCTTTTTTGTCTGTTGACTGGGAGTTATGAAAACTGCTGATTCTATCTCCTCTACTGATAGTTTGCAGAACTTAGAGAACTATGAGCTATTTTGCACTGGGGTTAAGGGCTTCCCCACAGATTTGAAAAGGCCACGTACTATGGACTATAAGGACTCACTGTGAGCTGATGTCAGGGTTTGGGACTCCAAGGGATAGGTGGGGTGTTCTGTTGTTGGCTTAGGTAGGGTTCCAGTAGCCCAAAGTTCGGCTATGCCCACATTCAGAATCTATCATGGTAGATGGTGGTGGTGGTGGGGTCAACCCACACTCCTCTTGGTGCAGTTTTACTTCTGGTTCCCCCATGAAAATCAACTCTCTGCTTACCATTCAAGTTGTCTCCTTGGTGGTTCTGTGACTTACGTCATTTTTAGGCATTATTTTAAGGTTGGTTTGGGAGAATTCTCAGAGTGGTTTCGGCTTTCCTTGTTACAAAGCTGCCATCTTAGCTCTACCCTCACATTTGGGACTTTAGAAGAAATATGTTGACAAAATGGGGATTGAAATAGAGTGGACATTAATGATTGAGCTCTTAAAGAGTGTTATTGTATTGCTTTGGCTTTTCTGTTTCAAGATGTTTGTGTTTGCTGAGCTAATTGACAACCATAATCAAACGGGCTCTTATTATTGAGATATTCGTGGCCACAGTGTATTTGTTTCCTAGTATAAAAGTTATGAAAATAGCAGATTGTTTTAATGGACTCCCTTGTATCTTAACTCAGCTTTCTGGGTTCTGTTTCTATACTCATGCTTACTCTTGATATAGCTTTCGTGTTATTCAGATTTTTTTTTAGTCATATCTGACTCTTCATGACCCTATTTGAGGTTTTCTTGGCAAGTATCCACTTGAGTAGTTTCCTTCTTCAGTTCATTTTATAGATGAGAAAACTGAGGCAAACAAAGTTAAGTGTCTTGCCCAGGGTCACATGACTAGTAAGTTTCTAAGGCCAGATTTGAACTCGGGAAGATAAATCTGACTCTTGGCCAGCTAGTCTATCCACTGCACTATCTAACTGCCCTCTGATACTGATTAAGTTTTGAAAATAAATTATTTGTGGGAGATATGTTTCCCAAGAATAAAGGGAGGAAATTGCGAAATTGTAATCAACAATTACTTCTTTTAATCAATTGATTTTGCAGATTTGCTTTCATAAATCACATTTGGATAAGTTATTTTAATAATGGGAAAATAGGAGTATGTACATGACTTCGTGCAAGATAGCAGGATATTGACTATAGCTAACTTCCCAATTTTGTCAGAGCTGAGCTCCAGCAAAAACAAGCAGATTAGCAAAGTTCCTCTTTTCAGCTAGTCCTAACAAACTCCCTAAAAGTCACAAATTTCCATAATGTGAAACATTCTATTTTTCAAAACTAATAGAAGGAAAGAGTGTTTACTGATTGATGTTGCCATTACAAATCAGCTTTGTTGTCTCTCTATTCCCTGAATAGTATCCCATTTTTGATTCCCAGAATATCCCAACCACAAGTTATTGAATCATGTTCCAACCAATCAAGAATCAATAACATCTTTGTTACTCAAGATTCTGTAACTTTCAGTTCCTCTTTTGTGTTCCTCTTTATTGTCTATAAAAGAATTGTGGAAAAAAAAACAGTCATTTGTGGCTACTGAGAATTCATGGATCCCATCTATTAGCAGTTGTTATAATTTCTAATTAATTGTACATGTTCAGAACTGTATTGCCTCAGTTTCTCTTTATTCATTTTTATTTTCATCAGGATAGTATCCCTATATGACTTTTATTCCACCCACCCACACATATTGTCTATATTCTGAAAGCTTTTCTTTCCCAGTAGCCTAGAGACTATAAGAATTTGGTATAGTATCATCTGTTTTTTAAAAATCTTAATTTTTTTATGGATCAATATTATATCTTTGAGGGGCAGATAAGTGAGGCAGTGGATAGATTACCCAACCTAGAGTCCAGAAGGTTCCTCTTCCCAAGTTCAAATCTGTCCTCAAATACTTACTAGCTTCATGACCCTGGGCAAATCACATAACCCTATTAACATCAGTTTCCTCTTCTTTAAAATGAACTGGAGAAGGAAATGACAAATCACTCCAGTATCTTTGTCTTAGCCCCCAAACAGGTCACAAAACATGACTGAAACAGCTGGACAACAATAACAATTATGTCCTTGACATTATAGACAACAGTATTGTCTGTTAAAATTCTCATTTCTAGTATGATACAACTTGGCCACTAGAATTATGCATCAGGAGCTCACAATCTTCTGTGAACTAACAGACAACAAATTCTCAGCAATCCTAGGTTCTGATACTCATTCTCCCAAGCCTCACTCCACTGGCAGGTCTGGTCTCCATAACATGGCCACTATTTTTCCAGAGTGTGGTTATTATTTTTCCCCAAAAGTTTCTAGAAATGATCCTGAGGTACTGGCGTATTTTTTCTAGTATCCATTATCCAATATTTCCCTCCAATATCAACTGACCAATTAACATCAACTAGTTGTTACAAAAAGTTCTACACAAAGAATATATAGCAAGAATAAAAGTATAAAATCTCCTGTGGGAGGCCAATAAGAGAAACAGAATCTTAAATAGATGAAAATCTGAGATTCCTCTTTTGACTCCTTTTCAGATCCACACTTTTTCTTAATAACATTATAAGTCCCATTGGAAAGCTTTAAACAAACCAGCAGTTACTGGGTTAACAATTTCTCTACAAGAAAATTAAGATCCCTAAACTCTAAGTATATTCCTAAGTCAGCCAAGGTCAGAGCTAGACAAAACTTTATCCAATCAGGTGCAGTCCTTCTGATAAAAAATACAAAACTCAATTCATTTATGATATCTATAGAATATATTTACGATTCTCAGAATTTGCTTGCTGATATCCAGGCAGCTAGAATTCGGCCTTGGACCCTGTTCTATCTTTACTTTGAAGCCTCCAAGGATTTTCTTTTGTATGATTTGTAACCTCTATCAGCTGTAAAGTTTTTCTTTGTGTGAAAATAGTATATAATAAACTCTATGCTCCTGGAGCCAGAGCTGGACGCATGAGCTGAGGAAAAGATCTTCCCTGTCCTTTACTTCCTTATCAACTAAACTGTCCTTATCAGATTATCTGAGATGACAAAGAGATCTCAAAAATTAGGAGCTCGATTTCTTATTTTACCTTAGTCCCTGCAGAAAATGGGTTCAAACTTAATGGCTACTAGCACCCCCCCCCCCCTGCCAATTTCACTTCTGGTTGTGGCACAGCCAATGGATGAGTTGCTCTCTCACTTGAGGGCATGTAGTGTCTCTATTGCCAACTTGATTCAATACAGAATAGGTCAAGTGGGCTGCTCCTCAGAGCTAGCTCTTCTCTGCATTTAACTACTGATATTAATTGCTCTGGTGGCTAATGTTTTTTTTAAACATTTACATTTTGTTATTAAAATGAATATTATTAAGAAATTATTATTAATTAATTAATATTATTAATTAATATTATTAAGAAAAATCAATACACAGGTCAATGCAAAAGCATGTAAAATTCATCATTCCAAAAAAGAGACTAATTTAGAAAATGTTCTTCAAATGTATGACGTGGGTTTTTTTAATTTATTTTTTTAAGTTTTTATTTTGAATATTTTTCCATAGTTACATATTTCATGTTCTTTCCCTCTCCCCCAAACCCTCTAAACTCCCTTTGCCGACACGCAATTCCACTGGGTTTTACATATATGGCTATAAATATTTTTGCACATGTCTTTTTCCTTATTGTCTCTTTGGGGAATAAACCAAGCAGTGCTATGGCTGGATCAAAAGGCAGATAGTCTTTTAAGGCCCTTTGAGCATAGTTCCAAATTGCCATCCAGAAGGGTTGGATCAATTCACAACTCCACCAGCAATGCATTAATGTCCCAATTTTGCCACATCCCCTCTAACATTCATTACTCTCCCCTTCTTTCATTTTAGCCAATCTGCTAGGTTTGAGGTGATACCTCAGAGTTGTTTTGATTTGCATTTCTCTAATTATTAGAGATTTAGAACACTTTCTCATGTGCTTATTGATAGTTTTGATTTCTTTATCTGAAAATTGCCTATTCATGTCCCTTGCCCATTTATCAAATGGGGGATGGCTTGATTTTTTTGTACAATTGATTTAGCTCCTTATATATTTGAGTAATTAGACCTGTGTCTGAGTTTTTTGTTATGAAGATTTTTTTCCCCAATTTGTTGCTTCCCTTCTAATTTTGGTAGCATTGGTTTTGTCTATACAAAACCTTTTTAGTTTAATGTAGTCAAAATTATTTATTTTACATTTTGTGATTCTTTTCTAACTCTAGCTTGGTTTTAAAATCTTTCCTTTCCCATAAATCTGACAAGTATACTATTCTATGCTCACCTAATTTACTTAGTTTCCTTCTTTATATTCAAGTCATTCACCCATTCTGAGTTTATCTTGATATAGAGTGTGATCTCTCCCATATTGTTTTCCAATTTTCCCAGCAGTTTTTGTCAAATAGTGGTTTTTTGTCCCAAAAGCTGGGTTCTTTGGGTTTATCAAAGACTGTCTTGCTGAGGTCACTTACCCCTAGTCTATTCCACTGATTCTCCCTTCCATCTCTTCACCAGTACCATATTGTTTTGATGACTACTGCTTTATAGTACAGTTTAAGATCTGGTACTATTAGGCCACCTTTCTTCATATTTTTTTTCATTATTTCCCTTGATATTCTTGGTCTTTTGTTATTCCAAATGAACTTTGTTATAGTTTTTTCTAATTCAGTAAAAAAGTTTTTTGGTAGTTTCATAGTTATGACACTAAATAAGTAAATAAATTTGGGTAGAATGGTCATTTTTATTATGTTAGCTTGTCCTACCCATGAGCAATCAATGTTTTCCCAATTGTTTAGATATAGTTTCAATTGTGTGGAAAGGGTTTCATAGTTGTGTTCCTATAATTCCTGTGTTTGTCTTGGCAGATAGATTGCTAAGTATTTTATATTGTCTAGTGTGATTTTGAATGGAATTTCTCTTTCTAACTCTTCCTGCTGCAATGTGTTGGAAATATATAGAAACGCTGATGATTTATGTGTGTTTATTTTGTATCCTGCAACTTTGCTAAAGTTGTTAATTATTTCCACTAACTTTTTACTTGATTCTCTAGGATTTTTTAAGTAGACCATCATGTCATCTGCAAAGATGATAGTTTGGCCTCCTCATTGCCTATTTTAATACCTTCAATTTCTTTTTCTTCTCTAATTGCTACTGCTAATGTTTCCAGTACAATGTTAAATAATAGAGGTGACAATGGGCATCCTTGTTTCACTCCTGATCTCATTGGGAATGCTTCTAATTTATCCCCATTTGCAGATGATGTTTGTTGATGGTTTTAGATATATACCATTTATCATTTTTAGGAAAGACCCTTCTATTCCTAAACTTTCTAGTGTTTTCAGTAGGAATGGGTGTTGTATTTTGTCAAAGGCTTTTTTAGCATCTATTGAAATAATCCTGTGGTTTTTGTTGGTTTGCTTGTTGATATGGTCAATTATGTGGATGGTTTTCCTAATGTTGAACCATCCTTGCATTCCTGGTATAACTCCCATCTGATCATAGTGAATAATCCCTGTGATAACTAGCTGGAGTCTTTTTGATAGTATTCTGTTTAAGATTTTTGCATCTATGTTCATTAGGGAGATTGGTCTGTAGTTTTCTTTCTCTGTTTTTGATCTACCTGGCTTTGGGATCAGTACCATATTTGTGTCATAAAAGGAATTTGGTAGAACCCCTTCTTTGCTTATTGTGTCAAATAGTTTGTATAGTATTGGAATTAGTTGTTCTTTGAAGGTTTGATAAAATTCATTTGTGAATCTATCTGGTCCTAGGGATTTTTTCTTGGGGGGTTCTTTAATGGCTTGTTCAATTTCTTTTTCTGATATGGGATTATTTAAGTATTCTATTTCTTCTGCTGCTCGTGGTTGTTTTTTTAATGTACTAAAGAAACAAAAGTACATGGCAGAGATATCCCAACCCATCTTAAAGGCTGGCATGCTGAGCAAGGATTGTAAAAACTTCTTCATGCTGTCAGGTACAATTTGTCAGAACAGGCTGATGGAGTCTGACCCAAGGCAAATGATATAGAGATTGAGTAATATAGCCAAGCTTTATTGTGGGAAAGCTGGAGGGGAGAGGAAAGGAGAGCAAGGGGGGAGCCTGAAACCTGTGGATGGCTAGGGGTCTCCACCTGGGTGAAGAAGGGGGCAATATTTTATAGGGTAGTGGTCTGTGATGTGTAAATGGAATTAGCTCACCCTCATTCATTCTTTAGACTTTAGCCACCAGGAATAATTTCACCCCACCCAATTTAGAATTAAGTGGGGAAGGGGAGGTCTGTGATCCACATGTGATAGTAAGTGACAAATCAAAAACAAGTGACTGCCCCCTGGGCAGTTCAAAACAGTGTTGAGGCTGCCATTTGTCCACATGAAACTGGAGGTAGATGCAGGAAGTGAGGAAAACTGCTATCTTTTAAACATGATGGTAACTTCCTGTGCAGGGCTTTTGGCGTTTTGAAAAACTTGGTGTTGAAGGAGCTCAGGTGAGACCTCAAACTGCTTTCCTTTGAATTGTCATGTAGGTAAGTTAGGCTGACTCTCTTTCTCTTCCCTTGGCATTTCTGGTGGCTCTAGCCTCAAGGAGGCCTCTCTTCTTAGAGGAGGACTTGTGGCTAGAAGCCTTGTTTAATTAACCTCTGTGCCCCCTCTGGTGTAAATAAACCACCATAAAAGTCATCCTGACTTGGGCCTCTTTTATTTTGAAATCAAGTAATCGATTTCTGGTGCCCAAACTTAAAATATCCAGTCCAACCATAATCTTCCCATTTTTCCCTCTTACAGGGATAAGGTAATCTGGATTGCCTCTATTGGGAAAAGTTGAGGTACTTGGGTGAAGCTCATTGGACAGCCTTAAGAGGGTTGGGAACCGTAGACCCAAGGGGTGGGAAGTTCTCAGGTCTGATGGTCAGTGATGCAGGATGTCATTTGTCTAGGCCTGACAGGGAAGTCTTGATGTCCTGCCAAATTTTACTGTTATAACAGTTTCTGTCCCAGGCTCAGGCATGTGTTAGGGGAAGGGGGCAGAGGAAAAGGGGTTTTGGTCCCATGATCTATCACAAATGCTCTCCCTTTCAGAGTTATCTCAGCTTCCAAATCACCAACAGTAACACATTCTAATTTTTTCTTTAATCACATCTTTACAATGAGCTTTTAATTGGTCTTTCCAGCCACATTCAATTAATTTAGCTCTTAGCAACTCTTTAAGCTGTTCTTGTTATCCAGTTTCTATCATTCTGGGTGATAGTTGCTTTCATCTGTGTATTCTGAACTTTCAAAGCTCACAAAGTCATAACTTGGTATACTCTATCTCTAAAATTTATTCACCTGAGATCAGGAAAGAAACACATACACAAAAGAGTAACATCATGTGTTCATGACAGCATGGTGGCCTGGATGAGAAATGAGACAGCTGTCAATAGGTAGCCTCTCTTGACACTAGAGAAGAGGGAAAGATTTCCTTAATTCAAGCCTTTTGTGTGAACCCTCTGTTCTAGCTCCAGTCAATTTTATAAGACTTTTTGACAGGAATCAGTCAGAATCCATGTGTATTTTCTAAACAGGAAGAAAAAGGGTCTCTGAATCATGCATTTCTGGAAGAAAATTCTCTAAGACTCCATGTGTCTTGGTATCAAGAAGAGCATGATGTATGTTCTCGAAGGACTAGGGCCTCTTTGGCCAGGCTCCCATTATACACACACTACAAATATATATCTCTCAAAGTGTCCATGGGGAATCAAGAAATAAATCGTACTGGAACTTCTCAAGATCTTTTTATCATCTCTGATAATCTGATAAGGACAACTTAGTTGATAAGGAAATAAGGGGACACAGGGACACAATCTTTTAGCTCATGCTTCTAGCTCTGACTCCAGGAGCATGGAGTTTATTATATATATTTCAAGACTCATTTCACATAAAAGAACCCCCCCGAAACTTCGCAGATGGCCAGAAGTTACAAATTATGTCATATCAAAACACAAAAGGTCTCATTAGCTTCAGAAGAGAACAAGGCCAAGGCTGAATTTTGACTGGGTTTTTATCAGAAAGCCAGGTCAGGGAATATTTTCTCAGGGTTGAAATGCCCCTGCTAAGGTTTTGGCCTTGGCTGTACCAGGCAGTTGCATTCCTGGCCAAAGGGGAAAAGTGTTAACCTTTTAAATGCTGGTTTACTAGGAAGGTAAACTTTTCAATAAGGCCACAATACTTTTCAACAAGAAATCACAAGGATCACAAAAGGGTCAAAAGAGGAATCTCAGATTTTTATCTATTCTCTTATTGGCTTCCCACAGGAACTCAGCATAATACAAGTAAGCAAAGAGAGTAAGGACAAAGGTTTGTCTGCCAACGCACACAAAATTCTTCCTACTAATCCTCTACTTTTTTGCCACTGTGGAGAAGGCAGACCCCAGTAAAATCAAAGCCATAGCTCAGCTAAAGTTTAATATGTATCTCACCTTTTCACTCTGAGTTATGTGGCCTTAAGCTCTCCCCGTCCCTGTACCCTGTACCTACAAATCACTGATGTATGCCTTTTTCCTTGAGAATCCAAGCAAGGCTGTTAAATGTTGATTTATAATCTATAGAAATTACTGTGTACACTCAATGAGGTAAACAAGATCACATTGATAATCACTTACTTTCATTGTGTTAGTGGAAACATGTGCAAAATCCCCAGCTAGCTTTCCCGCCATATAAAAGTAGATGCCACCTTCAATAAAGTGCTTTTGGTTGCTATCAGTGACTTTAGTCCTCCAGACACCACACAGGTGTTTTGTACCATCCTTCCTAGCACACCTCGTTCTTCTTATCCCTCTGGGACCCCTTGACAGAAATTGATTTCATTATTTTCTTTTCTGGTCCATGCTGTCATGCTTTATTTTTCTCCTGGCCCTACTTCTGACTTTCAATACTTTGTGCCTCAATTACCATCTCACCTTTGGAATTTCCTATGTTTCCAGGTTTTCTTATGCCAGATTCTTACTCCACTTCTCAGGGCCCCTTCTCCAATTATAAAGTTCCTCCTGGGTCTTCCATTTTGAGGACAGATCCAGAATGTCCATGCTCTATTCTCTTCCCTACTCCACTTCTGACTCATAGAAACTTTTAACTATGCCCTTTTGAGGCTACCTCTTCCCTTCACCACCAACCTTCAGTTCCTTTCTGTGTGCGTTCTTGTCCTGCTAGAGTGTAAGCTCCTTGAAGAAAGGGATTGTTTTTATTTTTGCTTATATATGTATCCCAGTGTTTAGCACAATGTTTGGCAAAGAGCAAGCACTTAAGTGCTGGTTGCCTCTTTTTTAGGATCTTTGGTGGTTTTTTTCCCTACTCTATTTAACTTCCTTTTAGTAGTACTATTCATTTCAATGCTATATGTATATATACACATGTGTGTATGTATATATATGCTCTAAAGACATGGAATCCCCATGAAAAGGCAAATTTAAAATTACTTGAAAACTAAATAATGTAATGCTTCAAACTGATGGGTCAAAAATAAATAATAGAAATAATTTAAGACTTCATTAAAGAGAATGACAATGAGGAGACATTCATGCCAAAACCTATGAGATATAGCCAACATAGTACTCAGGGGAAAATGTATATCTCTGAATGCCTATAGAAACAAAATTGAGAGGGAAGTGATCAATGAATTAGGCTTATAACTTAAAAATTTAGAAAAAGAACAAATTAAAAATCCCCAGTTAAAAACTAAATTGGAAATCCTAAAAATTAAAGAGAAATTAATAAAAGTAAAAGAACTGTTGAACTAATAAATAAGGCTAGGAGCTAGTACTTTGAAAAAAACAAATAAAATAGGTAAATTACTGGTTAATCTAATTAAAAAAAAGAAAAAAGGAGAATCAAATTAACAGTATCAAAGATGAAAAGGGTGACCTCACCTCCAATGAAGAGGAAATTAAGGTAATTATTAAGAACTATTTTGCCCAATTATATGGCAACAAATATGACAATGTAAGCAAAATGGGTGAATTTTTGCCTAGAGTAACAAAATAGGAAATAGAATACTTAAATAATCCCATCTCAGAAAAAGAAATTGAACAAGCCATCAAGGAACTTCCTAAGTAAAAATCCCCAGGGCCAGTAGGATTCATAAGTGAATTCTATAAAGACTGGGAAGTCACCAGCCAGTTTCTCTATTACACACACAAATACACACACACACACAGAGACACACACACACACACACATATTTCAAAGTGTCCTTGGGAATTCAATATTCATGTGTGGTATATTTTTGGATAGATAATTAAATGGCTCCCTTGGTGAGAAAGAGAAATGGCTCACTCTATTGGTTAGATTACTCTCTTGGTTTTATATATATAACATATGTGTATATATTGCGTATATAATATAATCCATGTATGTATGTATACATACATATACACGCATATATGTATACATGTAAATCTTGATTCTATTTATTTTGATCCATGTCAGATCATATACATCTTCCCATGAATTATTAAAAACCATTTATTGGTACTGCCCTCCCACCATGGCAGTTGTGTATTGAGCAATTCCGTGTAAGCTATATAAAAGAAAATATCTATTCTGCCTTAGGTGGAGTTGTGGGCCAGGGCAGTAAAACTGGGTGTTTTGGTATTAACCTTCATGCACTACTCCACTCTAAACACCAATTAGGACGACTGAGAGCCAAGACGCTATGGGACAGATCTGGCAATGTTTGCATTCATTTTCTTTCAGTAGACTTACACATAACCTACCTGTGGGTCCTTTGGGCAAAGAGGACATAAGAAGAGTTTTAGAGCTTTGGCCAGGAGCTCCTAGGAAACCCTTGCTGGCTGCTTTTAGTCCTCTTAGTCCTCTTGTCTCCTACTTTTGCTTCCTTAGGCTACTTTTAGTTACTTGGAGGGTCATGGATGGGTTGTGTTTTTTTTTTAATTAAAGAAATTGTTTCTCTATCAATATCTGAGTGTTCCACTGAATCAGATATAGACTCCTGGCCTGGCTATATGGGAGTTCACTATTGGAATAATTAGAAGCTATAATCTAGCACTAACCTATTTGGTAAGTATCAGAAGCTCAGAGAGGAAAAAATCAGAGAGAACTGGAAAGGTTTCCTAGGGAAGATAGGGTTCCAGCTGGAACCTAAAGAATGGAGAAAGTTGTAGTCAAAGAGAAGAAAAAGGACATTTCAAATGAGGGGCCTAATGTAAGAAAAGGCATGAAGGTAAGACTGACCAGGAAGGGTGCCAAGTAAAGTGGAGGCCAAGTTTATTGAGAACAAGGGATTCATGGAGTAAGTAATGGGCTTAGCATAGTGCCTGTCACACAGTAAGTGCTTAATAAATATTTTATGACTAATGATTATCTAGAATCTTGAATGGCACCAGATTATAACAACTTTAATATCAGGTAGAGGAGTTTGGGCTTTATAGTCAGTAGGGTGCAGTTGTAGGGAATTGAGGAATGTTTTGGAAAGATTACGATAGTTTGTGGTTCCTGGGATAATTTCTGTGACTTTTTCAGGGGTGAAGGGGTTGACAAAATGGCTGCCTAAAAGGATCAGGACATTATATGGTGAATTTGCAGCCAGACAGAATGGGATGTTACTCTAGTTCAGAGACTATTATGCCAGAGGATACTGTGGTTTCCTGAGTAGGAATTGGGCACTTCTCCAGTCACAGGACCAGGCATCATTTAGAAATAGTTATGAGCCACAAACTTTACCTCATTGGCTCATGACTCATTCATTCCAGGGCCAGTATCCCTTCTTTTTCCTTCTCTCCTTTGCTCTAGCATCTCCTTTACTATTTTTCCTCTCCTTTCACCTCTCCATTCTTCTTGTTCTTCTCAGCTGCAGCAGCTGTTTGAAAGGATCACTCCATATTTCTCACCCTAGGAAGTTATCAGGCTCCTTTTGGTAATGTCAACATATTAGCATTAATTGACTCCAGGGAGAAGAAAGAGAGGATGAGGGGAATAAATGCCAGACATCCTCCATTAGACATGTATACCACTTGAATAATCATTCCTTCTTACCTGTTCTAAATTATTATTTGCCTCAGGACACAGAGTGATAAATAGTTTGAACACTGTGGAAATAAAGAGACAGTGAAAAAGCCACATAATAGTAAGGAAGAGGGGATAAGATCTGCCTTGATTCCTGCCCCATCTCTTCATTGCACATGAAAGACACTTCCTGCTCTCCATGCAGAAATCAGAAAACTATTGCAGCCTGACTAGGGTTTTCAGTCTGCCATGCAGACCAGTGGCAGCTGATACTGAAAGCAGGAATCCTGGGTTCCAAATAGAACCACTGTGATCAAGACTGTGGAATTGCAGTGGCTGCTGTCTGAAAATCTATTACCCTTGACTGTCATTGCCTGAGGTCAATGTTAACAGGTCAAAATACAGACTGATTATGAATCCTGAAGCTAACATAATCTTGCTTTCCTTTTAAGTTCTGAACTCTGAGAAAGCACAAAATTATGTATTTCCTTTCTTTAATTCTAATCATGACCTGCAGGTGTGGATGAGTTAGGACTTCCTCACCAAACAACCCCTAGCCCAACAAATACCTATTAGAGTAAGAAGGAGTTTGTGATGACTATGGGCAGAGAAGGTTCAACTATTTTGTTTTCATTTCCATCATGAAGTGTGGCTATTTTATGGTCACTGTGAACTCTGTGACCATGTTATGTTGATTCATTCTGTCCTAGGAATATGGGGTTATTAACTAAAAGAATATTTGGGATGGAAGGGGTCAAGCATGGGGGCATCATACCACTTCCCTGAGGAAAAAGTCTTCAATGGCTCCCTTTGGACTCTACGATAAAATACAAATGTCACAGATTAGCATCAAATTACAGATTAAATGGAGGAAAATTAGATATAAAAAGGCTATCAAGGTAGGAAGGAGCCAGGTTTTAGAAGATTTTAAAAGACATATGGGGGAGGTAATATTTGATCTTGGAGGCAATAGGGAATCGGGAGAATTGATTGAGTGGGAGGGAGTGGTGACGCGTTCAGGCTTGAGCTTTAGAGAGTTCAGTATAACAACTGAGTGGAGGATGAATTGGAGTGGTCAAAAACTTGATTCAGAAGATCAACCAGGAGGCCATTCCAGGAGGAAAAGTGTAAGGTGCTGAGGGCTTGCCCTCAGATGGCATTGTCAGAGGAGAGAAGAGGACATATATGAGTGTCGTTCAGCTGTTTCAGTTATATCTGACTCTTTGTCTCCATTTGGGGTTTTCTTGGCAAAGATACTGGAGTGGTTGCCATTTCCTTTTCAAGGTCATTTTGTAGATGAGGAAACTGAGGCAAACAGGGTTAAGTGACTTGCTTGGGTCAGGCAGCTAGTATCTATGGCCAGATTTGAACTCAAGAAGTTCCTGACTGGCACTTTATCTACTGTGACACCCAGCTTCCATTTGAATATGTTGAGTTTGGGAGGTCTCTGCAACATCCAGTTTGAATGTCCAGGAGACAGTTTGTGATGTGTAACTTCATTGGATTGCCTTTAAGTAAGACAATTTCCCATATTTGGGATTAGTGGGAAATGAAATCACTAAGACATAGTTAGATTTTTAAAAAAGGATCCAAAAACCAATCTAAGAACATGGGTTTTGTGATTCTAGTACCTAGAACCTGTAGCATATAGGTTTCAGGGTACAAGTAAGTCAAACACTAGATTTGAATTAACCATGATTCCCCTTCTTTCCCATAACTTCCAGAAGATTGTATTGAATCTGAAAAACAATTTTCTCTCATTTGAGGAAAGGATTAAAGGATGAGTGGGTCTTATCTACCCTGTTGGGGAGAAGAGGTAGGTGGCACACTAGCAGTATAACTCTTTCTTGACATCTCATCATATGCCCAAGACTGGGGCCATTGTCTTATGTGATTGTGTGAGACAACCTAGGACTGGCTTAAGGTGAGCAAGAACAGAGCTAATCTAAGCAAGCCGAATTACACTATGAAATCTACAGGATTAATTAAACTGAAGGGAAATGAGGGGCAGCTAAGCAGTGCTATGGCTAGGGTGCTAACAGAATGCCCTGAGTTCATATCCAGTCTCAGACACTTATTAGTTGTGTCCCACATTTTCTTATTGAAGAAACAATCTAAATATTTTTGCTACATAATGAAAAATAGGACTCATTTGAAAAGATTCTGATATTGGGAAAGACTGAAGGTAAAAGAAGGGGATGGTGGAGGATCATAGATAGATAGTGTTATGGAAGCAACAAATATGAGCTTGGACAGGCTTAGAGAGATAGTAGAGGATAGAAGAACCTGGCATAGTGTGGTCCATGGGGTCATGAAGAGTCAGACACAATTGAACTACTAAACAATAGTGACAAAAGGGGAAATGACTCCATATTTTGTATTACCACAAGAACTGAACCTTCAGGGAGAGACTGGGGCTGGATATAGAAATTGCTAAGTTATCTTCATACAGATAATAATTAAACCAATGATAAGGTCAACAAGAGATAAAATATAGGGAGAGAATAGAAGAAGGCCCAGGGAAGTCTTAGAGAACACCTACTTTAAGGGGAGTGATATAGCTGATGAGCCTGCAAATGATCCTGAAAAGGAATGGTCAGACAGGTAGGAAGAGAACCAGGAGACTAAAATAAGGGCAAGAACATGGGAGAAGAATGGGAAGGTCAAGGACAAAAACCCTGCCTTCTTTGTTTTATATTTGTTCTTGCCTGAATTATAAACTATTGTTTTAAGTAGGTACTATTTCACAAAGTACTTTAAACCTAGGGTAGGTTTTCTGGAATCTTGCAGATGAAAGAGGTTGTCCCAAGTCCCATTTTATAAATGAGGGAGGATGAATAATTGCATCACAAGCTTCTCATTGGTATGAAAAGATCTCTAAGAAGAAAGGGAAGCTTCATTGGTATATATTTGTAGTTTTAAAATGTCAAATTTTACTTAAGAATATCCTTGATGAAACAATAAAAATTGTTCATTTTTATTAAATATCAACCATTGAGTACATACATCTTTATATTCTGTGTGATAAAAAGAGGAGTATATATATATATACACATTTCTACTGTATACCAAAGTTGGATTACTATTTAGAGGAAAAGCACATATGTAATTGTTTGAATCTGAGTCGAACTCACCACTTTTTTCATGGAACATCATTCTCACTCGAAACAAAAACAACTGACAGACAAACTATGATTATTCAGATTTGAGTATTTGATGAACATGTTCTCAAAAATGAATGAAGCTACAATTCCTAGCTGTGTGACCCTGGGAAAGTCACTTAAACCCCATTGCCTAGCCTTTACAACTCTTCTGCCTTAGAAGATACACAGCAGTGATTTTATGATGGAAGGTAAGGTTGGGTTGGGTTTTTTTTTTTTTAACGAATGAAGTGAGCCTGTCACTTTAAGGAAACAACTGATAGTATTTATTGTTAATGATAAAATTTGAGTTTTCAAGTAGAAATTAGAATTTTAGAAAACTTGTGTTGACCACTTGAGTTTCACAGCTTCCTAATACTTAAGGTTTTTCTGATGCAATTGGTGGTGATATTAACAAATGTGAGCTTTTTCATATTGTGCAATGAAATGTGTCAGTGCTTGGAAGATTTACATAATGCAATGGGCAGCTAATATTTTCCAAATGTCCAATGTTAATGTTACAAAATCACACATGGGTTTTTACCATCCACTCCAAGTGGAAGAAAGACCAAAGGATTTTAATACAAGCTAATATGAAAAGGTCATCAATCAGGCTTCAGACTCTACATTGCAACTTGCCTTTAAGAAACTACCACTTGTCCAGTTTTGGTGCAGAATTATCAAAGAGTAACCACAACTTTCTGAAAAGGTTACTAATATCCTCCTCCCTTCTCCAATTATATATCAGTATGACAATTCGTAATTTTTTAAAAATTCATCAGTTTTAATATCTAATAAAGAGAATCTCGGCTTCCAGGTTAAGATGGTGGCAGAGTAAAAAGCAGCTACTTAACCTCTCCTAACCGAAACATATAGGACTCCTCAAGAGGACATAAAAACAAATCCAGATGAACAAAGGGACCCCACAACAGGGCGCAGCATTGAAGGTACGTGGGTTCGGGGCATTTCCATGCTATAAAGGGGTGAATCAGCTCTCACTAAAATGCGAGCTGAGCAACACCCTCCCCCTCCACACACCATTTACAGTGCCAAAGCCAGCACAATGGCTTAGAGCAAGTTTGGGGCACCCATTAAGTCATTGGCAGCTTCAGGGCCTGCTCCTGAGAGCAGCAAGACTTAAGACCCCAAGAGGCTAAAGAACACGCAGACTTTGAACACAGACCCTGAGTGCAGGCGCGGGTGAAGGCATGGACAAGGATCTTGAGCACAGGCTTGGACCTTGAGTGGGGACCCTGTGCAGACGGGTGCATGACTGTGGAAGCAGCTCCCTGAGACTGTTAAAGGAGCCTTGGGAAAGCAAGGACACCACCAGGAGGCTTGATCCGGAGAACAACTAGACCTGAGATGTCAGGAACCCAAAGAGCACAGACAGACCCTGAGTGTGAGGATAAAGCTGAGAAAGTGCAGGGCTAACAATGGCAAGCCAAAATCAGGAACACCAGAAGAGAAAGATCATCAAGAAGAAATCTATAACACTTGACAACTTTTACACAGAGAAAATCCAGACAGCAGAGCAAACAGCAGAGGAGAACAAACAAGTAATCACATCCAAACCTTTCCAAAATAATGAAAACTGGTCACAAGCTATTGGAGAGTTCAAATCTGAGATGATGAGAAAGATGGAAGAGATCTGGTAAGAAAATAACAGTTTAAAAGGCAGAATTTCACAATTGGAAAGTGAGGCAAGTCAACTGAAGACCAGAAATGACCAGATTGAAAAGGAAAACCAAAAGATTATAACCAAAAACCAGTCCCTAAAGACTAGAATTGAGCAATTAGAAGCCAATGATCTCTCAAGACAACAAGAACAAATAAAACAAAGTCAAAACACTGATAAAATAGAAGGAAACATGAAATATCTCAATGAGAAAGTGACAGACCAAGAAAACAGGGCTAGAAGAGACAATCTGAGAATCATTGGTCTTCCTGAAAAAGCAGAAATTAATAGAAACTTGGACTCCATACTAAAAGAAATTATTCAGCAAAATTGCCCTGAAGTTCTACAACAAGAGGGCATTATAGACATTGAAAGGATCCATAGATCACCCTCTACACTAGACCCTGAAAAGACAACCCCCCAGGAATATAATAGCCAAATTCAAGAGCTTCCAAGTAAAAGAAAAAAATATTACAAGAAGCCAGAAAGAGATAATTCAAATATCAAGGAGCAACAATCAGGATCACACAAGATCTGGCAGCCTCCACACTAAAAGACTGCAAGGCTTGGAATATGATATTCAGAAAGGCAAGAGAACTGTGTCTACAACCACAGATCACCTACGCATCAAAACTAACTATATGCTTCCAGGGGAAAGTTTGGGCATTCTACAAGATAGAAGATTTCCAAGTATTTGCACAGAAAAGACCAGGACTAAATGGAAAGTTTGATATCCAACCACAAAAATCAAGAGAAACATGAAAAGGTAAATAAGAAACAGAGAGGAAAGAAAGAAAACTCATATTTTTAAAATATGTCTTTTTAAGGGCTTCAATAAGATCTAATTATTTGTATTCCTATGTGGAGAAATGCTATGTATAATTCTCTGTAGTGAACTCTATTCACTATTATAGTATTCACTATTATAGTAACCAGAAGAATTATTCATAGGGAGAGGTTGGAATACTAAATGGTCTAAGATGATATGGGGGGGGAAGAGGGGGGTGAATAGTAGAGGACACCAAGAGAAACTTGAATGAATAAGAAAAATAGGATATTCTATTACACACAAAGAGGGCATGGGAAGGGAAAGGAACGAACATTATTATAAGAAGGAGAAGAAGAGAGCATTAAGAGGTAATATTTAAACCTTACTCTAAGTATAATTAACCCTGAGAGGGAAGAGTAGCTATATCCATTGGGATATAAAACTCTATCTAACCCTACTGAGAAAGTCAGAAGGGATAAACCAAGGGGAGCAGGGGAGTGGGGAGGTCAAAAAAGGGAGGGGAGAAGAAGGGGGAGGGAATTCATTAGGCCTTAAAAATAAAAAGAGGAGAATAATAAGGGAGGGGGTAGAAAGGGAAGTTAATCAAAGGAGGGGACAAGGGTTACTGGCTTAAAGCAAACCACTGGTTTAAAAGGAAATAGTGTAAGAAGAAGGGGTAGAACTATGAGAGGATACCAAAATGTCTGCAAATACACAACTGATAATTATAACTCTGAATGTAAATGGGATGAACTCGCCCATAAAAAGTAAGCAAATAGCAGAGTGGATTAGAAACCAAAATCCTACCATATGTTGTCTACAAGAAACACATATGAGGCAGGTGGACATACACAGGTTTAAAGTAAAGGGCTTGAGCAAAATCTTTTGGGTGTCAAATGAGAAAAAGAAGGCAGGAGTGGCGATTATGATTTCTGACAAAGCCAAAGTAAAAATAGATATGATTTTAAAAGGCAGAGAAAGTCATTACATCCTGATTAGAGGCAGTATAGATAATGAAGAAATAACAGTGCTCAATATGTATAAACCAAGTGGCATAGCATCCAAATTCATGAAGGAAAAACTGGCAGAGCTCAAGAAGGAAATAGATACTAAAACCATACTAGTGGGAGATCTAAATATTCCTCTTTCAGATCTAGATAAATAAAACCAAAAAATAAATAAGAAAGAGATAAGAGAGGTGAATGAAATCCTAGAAAAATTAGATTTAATAGATATATGGAGAAAAATAAATAGGGACAAAAAGGAATACACCTTTTTTTCAGCTGCACATGGTACATTCACAAAGATTGACCATGTAATAGGGCATAGAATCATTGCAAACAAATGCAAAAGACCAAAAATAATAAATGCAACCTTTTCAAATCATAATGCAATAAAAATAATAATTAGTAAGGGCACCTAGACAGGCAAATCAAAAACTAATTGGAAATTAAATAATATTATTCTCCAAAACCAGCTAGTCAAAGAAGAAATCATAGAAACAATCAACAATTTCATTGAAGAGAATGACAATAATGAGACATCCTACCAAACTCTGTGGGATGCAGCCAAGGCAGTACTCAGGGGGAAATTTATATCCTTGAGTGAATATGTTAACAAATTAAGGAGGGCAGAGATTAATGAATTGGGCATGCAACTTAAAAAAATTAGAAAGCGAGCAAATTAAAAATCCCCAGATGAAAACTAAATTAGAAATACTAAAAATCAAGGGAGAAATTAATAAAATCGAAAGTAAAAGAACTATTGAATTAATAAATAAGACTGGAAGCTGGTATTTTGAAAAAACAGATAAAATAGACAAAGTACTGGTCAATCTAATAAAAAAAAGGAAAGAAGAAAACCAAATTGACAGTATCAAAGATGAAAAGAGAGACCTCACCTCTAATGAAGGGGAAATTAAGTCAATCATTAAAAACTATTTCTCCCAATTGTATGCCAATAAATATAGCAATCTAGGTGATATGTATGAATATTTACAAAAATATAAATTGCCTAGATTAACAGCAGAAGAAATAGAATACCTAAGTAATCCCATATCAGAAAAAGAAATTGAACAAACCATCAAAGAACTCCCTGAGAAAAAATCGCCAGGGCCTGATGGATTCACAAGTGAATTCTATCAGACATTCAAAGAGCAACTAATCCCAATACTATACAAATTATTTGATATAATAAGCAAAGAAGGAGTCCTACCAAATTCCTTTTATGACACAAATATGGTACTGATTCCAAAGCCAGGTAGATCAAAAACAGAGAAAGAAAACTACAGACCAATCTCCCTAATGAACATAGATGCAAAAATATTAAATAGAATATTAGCAAAGAGACTCCAGCAAGTAATTAAGAAGATCATCCACCATGATTAGGTGGGATTTATACCAGGAATGCAAGGATAGTTCAACATTAGGAAAACCATCCACATAATTGACCATATCAACAGTCTAACAAACAAAAACCCCATGATTATCTCAATAGATGCTGGAAAAGCCTTTGACAAAATACAGCACCCATTCCTATTGAAAACACTGGAAAGTGTAGGAATAGAAGGACCTTTCCTAAAAATAATAAACAGTATATACATAAAACCATCAACAAGCATCATATGCAATGGGGATAAATTAGAAGCCTTCCCAATAAGATCAGGAGTGAAACAAGGATGCCCATTATCACCTCTATTAGTCAACATAGTACTAGAAACATTAGCAGTAGCAATTAAAGAAAAAGAAATTGAAGGTATCAAAATAGGCAATGAGGAGACCAAACTATCACTCTTTGCAGTGATGGTCTACTTAAAAAATCCTAGAGAATCAACTAAGAAGCTTGTAGAAATAATCAACAACTTTAGCAAAGTTGCAGGATACAAAATAAATGCACATAAATCATCAGCATTTCTATATATTTCCAACACATCACAACAACAAGAGATAGAAAGAGAAACACCATTTAAAATCACCCTAGACAATATAAAATACTTAGGAATCTATCTACCAAAACAAACACAGCAATTATATGAAAACAACTACAAAACACTTTCCAAAAAAATAAAACTAGATCTAAACAATTGGAAAAACATTGATTGCTCATGGGTAGGATGATCTAACATAATAAAAATGACCATTCTACCCAAATTAATTTGCCTATTTAGCACCATACCTATCAAACTACCAAAAAATCTTCTTTACTGAATTAGGAAAAAC
>NC_058131.1:426443656-426536845 GCF_016433145.1 Gracilinanus agilis | reverse complement strand
GGGCCTAGCAGTACCAGTTATTAAACTATACTATAAAGCAGCAGTCATCAAAACAATATGGTACTGGCTAAGAGACAGAAGGGAGGATCAGTGGAATAGACTTGGGGTAAGTGACATCAGCAAGGCAGTATATCATAAACCCAAAGAGCCCAATTTTTGGGACATGAATCCACTATTTGACAAAAACTGCTGGGAAATTTGGAAAACAATATGGGAGAGATTAGGTTTAGATCAACATCTCACACCCTACACCAAGATAAATTCAGAATGGGTGAATGACTTGAATATAAAGAGGGAAACTATAAATAAGTTAAGTGAACATAGAATAGTATACCTGTCGGATCTCTGGGAAAAGAAAGATTTTAAAACCAAGCAAGAGTTAGAGAAAATTACAAAATGTCAATTAAATGGTTTTGGTTATATTAAACTGAAAAGCTTTTGTACAAACAAAAACAATGCAGCCAAAATCAGAAGGGAAACAACAAATTGGGAAAAAAATCTTTATAACAAAAAACTCTGACAGGGGTCTAATTACTCAAATATACAAGGAGTTAAAGCAATTGTATAAAAAAATCAAGCCATTCCCCAATTGATAAATGGGCAAGAGACATGAATAGGCAATTTTCAGGTAAAGAAATCAAAAGTATCAATAAGCACATGAGAAAGTGTTCTAAATCTCTAATAATTAGAGCAATGCAAATCAAAACAACTCTGAGGTATCACCTCACCCCTAGCAGATTGGCTAAAATGAAAGAAGGGGAGAGTAATGAATGCTGGAGGTGGCAAAATTGGGATGCTAATGCATTGCTGGTGGAGTTGTGAACTGATCCAACCATTCTGGCTAGCAATTTGGAACTATGCTCAAAGGGCTATAAAAGAATGCCTGCCCTTTGATCCAGCCATACCATTGTTGGGTTTGTACCCCAAAGAGATCATAGATAAACAGACTTGTATGAAAATATTTATAGTTGAGCTTTTTGTGTTGGCAAAAAACTGGAAAAGGAGGGTATGTCCTTCAATTGGGGAATGGCTGAACAAATTGTGGTATATGCTGGTGATGGAATACTATTGTGCTCAAAGGAATAATAAACTAGAGGAATTCTAGGTGAACTTGAAAGATCTCCAGGAACTGATGCAGAGTGAAAGGAGCAGAGCCAGAAGAACATTGTACACAGAGACTGATATACTATGGTAAAATCGGATGCAATGGACTTCTGTACCAGCAGCAATGCAATGACCCAGGACAGCTCTGAGGGATTTATGGTAAAGATGCTACCCACATTCAGAGGAAGGACTGCAGGAGAGGAAAAATATAAGAAAAACAACTGCTTGAACGCATGGGTTGAGGCGGACATGATTGGGGATGTAGACTCGAAACTACCACACCAATGCAACTATCAACAATTTGGAAATAAGTCTTGATCAATGACACATGTTAAAACTAGTGGAAATCTGCATCAGCTATGGGGCGGGGGGATTCCTGAGGTGAAGGGGAAAGTAAGAGCATGAATCATGTAACCATGTTAGCTTTTCTAAAAATGAATATTAATAAATGTTTAAAAATATATCTAATACAGTAAATATTGATAAAGGGGGTCTTCAACAATATTTAAGAGTAAAAAGGAATCCTGAGACCAAAAAGTTTAAGAACTGCTGCAATAGAGTATATTTGTTGATTGTTCTCCCTATTCTTTTGATAATTGCTTTTTAAGAGTCTGAGTGTTCCTTGTCTGCTTTTGCTAATCTGGTATAAACTGGGTTTAGATGATTTTTGAGGTTCCAGGCTATATTGGGATCGGGATTTGATCCTAATGAGGTACATTCCTCTTTTAACCCAGAAAATTTGTATGAATGTGGAACTACAGTGGTTCTGTCCAATTTCATGCACCATTCTATTTCGACTCAAGCTTTCCAAAGTCTTATTAAAGATTGACAGGGTGGAAGCTATTGTCATCATCGAGACATTGTTTCTCTCAATAAGCTTTTATGTAGCAGTTAATTTGTAAAAGTTATTGTAGGCTGGCCACACATCCCCATCTATTGTTTTCCCAAAACAAAAAGTCTATACCTCTTTCTGAGTCAACCTGATCCAAGAAAACCCAGATTTCCAGAGATTATAAATTAGGGAACATTTCTTCAGCTGGCAGAGAACTTTTCACTATATGTAAAACATCCAGAAGATATTTCATTTCATTCCACTTGTGAAAATAGATTCTCACACAGCTTTGAAAAAATATTGTGCTCTTCCCTGGACTGACCACATCAGAAATATAATGTAACTAGTTCTGTATAACACATATATTTTGTGAAGTACAATAATAAGAGGGAAGCTAGATTGTTAGAGAGCCAAGTGAGGAAACAGGAGGTTCTGGGTTCAAATTTGACCGCAGACACTTCCTAGTCTTTGACCTAGGCAAAAAAGAAAGGAAGGAAGGAAGCAAAGAAGCAAGGAAGGAAGGAAGAGAGAGAAAGAGAGGAAGGGAGGAGGGAGGGGGAGGAAAGAAAGACACAAAGATAATGAAAGTGAGTCCATGTCAATAACAAGGTGACCAAAATGGTGAGAGAAATGGACACGATGTCACCTAATAATCAGTTAAAGAAACTAGAAATATTTATCCTGGAAGGGGAAGTTAGGTGGCTCATTGGATAGAATGTTGGAATTGAATTCAGGAAAACCTGAATTTAAATCTGGTCCCAGACACAACCTAGCTATATGATCCTAGGCAAGTCACTTCACCTTTGTCTGATTCAGTTTTCTCATCTATAAAATAGAGAGATGATAGCATCACCTATCTCCTAGGATTTTTGTGAGGAGCAAATAAGACTAATTGTAATGTTTAGCACAGTGCCTGGCACAGAGTAAGTATTGTGTAGATGTTATTTATTATATGAGATAATAATTGTAAAATGTTTTTAAAATACTAATTTGCTATATAAATCATTATCGTTACTATTATTATTATCTGAAGTGGAATGGGCTACATAAAAGGTATTCAATTTATTGTGCCTGGTCCCAAAAGACAGGACTAGGAACAATGGGTAGAAATTATGGAAACTAGATATCAGAAGAAGAAGAAAAAACTGCTAGCAATTAGAACTGTCCAAAAGTGGAATATATTGTCTTGGAAGGTAGTGAGTTTCTAAACTAACTGGATGTCTTCAAGTGGAACTTGAATAAGCATTTGTCCAAAATGTCATAAAGCAGACACTCAATCTTTTCCCATGTGTCATTTGTATAATTTTTTCAATAGTCTGGTGAAGCCTATGGTCTCCTTCTTAAAATAAAATTTTTTGATTTATTTTGTTTCATTTTGTTTAAAAAACCCTTACCTTCTGTCTTGGAATCAATACTGTGTTTTGATTCCAAGGTAGAAGAGCAGTAGAGGCTAAGCAATTGGGGTTAAGTGACTTTCCCAAGGTTACACAGCTAGGAAATATCTGAGGTCACATTTGAACCCAGGACCTCTAATCTCCAGGTCTGGCTCTCAATCCACCCAGCCACCCAGAATAAAGTTTTTATAAGCATAAAATAAAATAAATAGCATTGCAAAGGAGACTAATTACATTGAAATTCACTTATAAATATATTTTTTAAATAAGCTCACAAGCTCCAAGTTATGAATCTCTGCCATAGAGGAAACTATTGTTCAAGTAGGACTGAACTAGAATGCAATGATAATAACTCATTAATATAACACAATTGGATGCCCCTTGAGATCTCTTCTAGATCTGAGCTGATGAGATTCGTGAGGTCTCTCCCAAAACTTCATTTCTGAAGATGATGCTCCATTCATTGAGGAAGCTTGTTACTTCACCTTCCCTCCACTGTCCTCTCTCATACTGAAACAGAGATGTGTCCATACATCTGCCTCACATACATAGTTCTTATTCCAGCTACTATTCCCAGTATTATCCAATGAACACCTAGTATGAGCTATGAACTCCTCAGAGGCATAGACATGTCTGCTCCTTTCCTTCACATGGACACAACACTGTAAAGTTCCCTAGGATCTTGCACATATATAAACTCTTTTCTTCCTCATCATGCTTCATAAGAGAAGCAAAGCTTTACTGTATACATTTTACAAATGTAACTTTTGTATTGGGGGCTGTCTCATGACTTGAAGGGCCTGGGGAACACTTTAAAGGATGCTGTCAATCTCTTGGCTCATAGCCTTCTCTTTTGGGAACCTAGGAAAATGTAAGCATGATAGCCCTCAATATACCAAAGCCACCTCCTTGTTTGCAAGTTTTCATCTCACAAAATCACCAGGGATATTTTTTAACTTTTTACAGAGAAAAGCAAACCAGACATAATTAATTAAATGAGGAATCAATAGTCCTACGGATTTGTGTAAGTTCCTAAATTCACTTAAAGTCCCAAGTATGATGGTTGCTCTAAATAAGGCTCTTTCCCACAAGTCCTGTCTTGGCTATCTATGTCCTGTCAACTAAAGAAAAAAGATATCTCTCTGTTTACACACACACACACACACACACACACACACACACACACACACACACACACACACACACACACCCTTCTTCTTTCTCCATTCCTGCTTCATCTCTAGCTCGCCCCAGCTTCCTAGGCCAAACTAGGGTATAGAATGAATCCTTTAATTGGTGCAAGATAAATAGAAAATCTTCTCCCCTACATGTTGCTGCTCTCTCCCTTCAAATCCTTCTTCTGAAAGTCTTCATTTAGTATTCAAAGCATCTCTTTTGTCTAACCTTTTCCCTCTATTCACATAGCCACTAACATAGTTCAGAGCTTCATCATCTTTCATCAGGACCACTGCAACAGCTACCTGGGTTTTTTACCTTAAATTTCTAACACCTGTAGTATACAGAATTGGGGTTATAGTTTTTTCTAGCTTTGGCTGAGTTCCAAAAAGCTGTTAGAGGTTTTAGAATCTTGAGGAGAGGCAGTTGACTGGATCTTCCGTGAAGGGAGGAAGTCAATGAGCGAGCTCTTAGATTATCTAGCTTCAATATTGAAATTTAGCCTAGCATTGATAGATTTACTTAAGAAATTATTATTTTAGATAGACCCTTTATATCTTCCTTTCCTAATACCACCCTGCCTTCCCTCCCTTACCTTAGTGGCTGTGGAGTTTATAAGGAGAGAAATTAGAGAGGAATTAAATCTGTGAAGAGTTATTTAATTGACAGCCTTATTTATAATTTAATCAAATCACCTTTATTCCCTTTAGATAGATTTTGTAAAACTGAGCAAGGCAGGTCCTTACTCAGATTCCATCTTTATTTCCCTTCCCCCACCTGAGGTTCCTGAGATAACTGATAGGGCTTTCCTTTAACCCACCTTCCTAACAAACATTCTTCAAACAATTAAACCTTTTGTGTTTCAATAGTTCTATTTATTGTAATTTGTCTGTTAGTTAACAAGAGGGAAGAAGAAGGAAAGAGAAACATACTCTGGGTTTAGAGGGAAGCTGGGTAACCATCTTGAAGGAAGGTGTTACTTCAAAATAGTTCCCTTCCTGTGAAATTAACTAAAGCCTGTTTGTTAATTTCAATCTAGTCTATTTCCCTCAGCTTGTGTTTGAGTTTAAGTCCCAGTCTGTAAGCCTGCTGTATTAGTCTGTTTTAGTTTAACTACTCTTCTCCCAAGAAGATCTCTGTTTCCCTTCTGTGTTATACTCCTGACTTCAGTCCTATTATACCCTGAATCTCCTTTAATCCCAGCCTACCTGTAGCCTAGTTTATCCACATACCAAGTCTCCAACATCCTCCTTTCAATTCCCTTACCCCAAACACCTTTCCTTCAAATTATCCCCATAACACACCCCACTACTACTCTCCAGTCTATCCTTTACAAAATTATCAAAGCACAGATATGTGCCACTCTCCTATCAATAAGTTTCCATTGCTCCTTATTGCCTCTAGAATCAAAAACAAACTCCTACAGTTGGCATTTAAACTCCTAAACAATTTAACTCTAAGTTCCTTCTGAGCAAATTGTAAATTACCTCACTTCATGCAATCTACATGCCATACAGGCCTTCTTATTCTTCATACAATATTCTACCTCCTATTACTATGTTTATCTAGTCTGTCCCCCGTGCTTCTAAGTGACATCATCCTCACCTACCCCTGCCTCCTAAAATCCCTTATTTCACATATTGGAGAAGAGTCCATGGCAAGACAAGAGATTAAAAGGTTTAGAGAAGACAAAATGGATAGTTGGTTTTTTTTAATCCCTTGCCGTCTGTCTTAGAATCAATACTGTGTGTTAGTTCTAAGGCAGAAGAGCAATACTAACGAGGTAAGTGACTTGTCCAGGGTCACAAGCTAGGAAGTGTCTATAGCCAGATTTGAAGCCAGGACCTCCTGTTTCTAGGCCTGGCTTTCAATCCACAGAGCTACCTCCAAGACAGATCATCTTGATCACAAAAAGTTAAAAAGTTTTGCACACAAAATCAATTCAATTAAAATTAGAAGGTAAATGGTTAAATTAAATGGAAAAAATTTTTGTAGAAACTTTCTCTAATAAAAATCTAGTATCAAATATCTGTAAGGATCTGATTTAAATACATAGAAGTAGGAGCAGCTAGGTGACACAGTGGCGAGAATGCCAGGCTTGGAGTCGGGAGGAGCTGATTTTAAATCTGGCTCCAAACACTTTCTACTTGTGTGAACCTAGGTGAATCACTTAATCCCATCTGCCTAGCTCTTGCTCCTTCTGTTTTAAGAGTTATTATTAAGACAGAAAATAAAGGTTTAAGATATATATGTACAGTCAGTTCTAAGTAGAGCGTTGACACTATTGCAACAGTTATGAATAGTAAATTCTCAAAGGAAGAAATCCAAGCCATATTACAAAAAGCTCCAAATCACAAATGCAATAGAAAAATGCAAAAGAAAACAATTCTGAGGTTCTCGTTCTTAACCATAAGATTGACAAACAAAGAAAATAACAGTTGTTGAAGGGTGCTGGGAAGGTAAATACAGTAATAAAAAGTTAGTGGATATGGGAATTAGTCCAGCCATTGTGGAAAATAATTTGAAACTTTGCCTCCAAAATCTATAAACTGTACATACCCTTTGACCCAGCTAAAACAGTACTAAATCTATATCCCAAAGAGATCAAAGAAAGAGGGAAAACACCTATTTGTACAAAAATATTCACAGATTTTTTTGTTCTATCAAAGAACTGGAAATTAAGGGACTTCCACGAATTGTAGAATGACTGAACAAATATGGCATATGAATGTAATGTAGTAAGATTGTACCATAAGACATGATGAAAAGGACCATTTCAAAGGTACCAGGGAAGCCTTATATGAACTAATGTAGAGTGAAGTCAGCAGAATCAGAACAAGGAAAACTGTAAAGAAAAAAAATATTTAAAAAATTTAAGAGCAATTCAATTAACTCAACCAGGGGGATAGACAAGAGAGAAGGAGAGAAGGGTTTAAGATGAAACATAGGAGAGGTAAGGGAATAATCATAATCAAAACACATTCTATTGTCTACAAGGCAGGGAGACTACAAGGAAAGGAAGTAGTAAAACACATGGGATGAGAAATTGGACAAGGGGAAGAGAAAAGCTGTAATGGTTTTTAAATTGTGTATTTCCCTCCACCCTGTCTTCTTGTAACTTTTTCTCTCTTTACTCCCACCCTACTCTTTACAAACTGGAAGAAAAGAGTGATAAAAGAGAGAGAGTTTGTCTGACACTTGTAAGCTATAAATGAAATGGTCTATTTCTGTTCGATTACATCAAGGAAATGGCAATAATGAGAGAGCATACCAAAACTTTGGAGAAGCAGTTCTTATTTATATCTCCAAATGCTTTCACCAACAAAAGAAAGAGCTAATCAATTAATTATACATACAATGATAAGATAATATACATTTATTAAGTACTTCCCATGTGCTGTACACTGTGAAACAAGGTGAATAAAAATACAAGAAAAAAGTCTCTCAAGGAACTGACATTTTAATGAGAGAAGTCAACACATTAGAGAGATCTGAATGGAAGAGAGGATGAGCAGGGTTATGTTGGAAAAGTCCAGTCAGAAGTATACAGCCAGAAGGGGAAAAAAGCAAGCCTAGCTTGGTTCTGTAACAAAAATGGAGGGCCCTAGAAGACAATTGCCAATTGGAGAAGAGAGCCAAGTGGTAAGGGTATGTTTCAGGGTGAGAAGGCCCTAAGTCATGGGGAAATTTCCAAAGAAAACACAACTAAATCAGAAGCAAAGCTAGGTTGGGAAAGAAGCATGACTGGCCTAAATCAATCAATCCCCAAAAGAGAGGCCACAAGTTAAAACAAAACAAAGCAAAAAACAAAAAAAAAAAAAAAAAAAAAAACCTTGAATAACAAATTTTAAACTCCCAATTAGGCAGTAAGGTAGATATTTTTTAAATTAAAGAAGAAAAGTTTTAAATTGGAAGTAAAAACTTCACTAATTCAATTGAAAAGTAAAACTAGAAACTTTTTCTTTTAAAAAATAATAAAATAGTTAATATCATTTTTAAAGGAGAAAAATCAAACTCAATATAAAAATTAAAAAGGAATAGCAATTAAAGAGGAAATAAAAGAAATTATCAGAAAGTATTATGCTAACAAAACTGACTACTAGATATTTACAAAAATATAAAATATTCAAGGAGAAATATACTATATAATTTAACAATGGAATCAGAAACAAAAAGAGCTATAAGTGAATTTCTAAATTAAAAAAAAAACTCCTGGGTCAAAAAGATTTACAAGTGAAGTCACTCAAAAATTCAAAGAATAATTAATTCAAATATTACATGAACTATATTCAATGATGGGAAAAATATGGATCTTTCCAATTTCTTCCTGTGATACAAATATGAGCTTGATACTTAAATCAGGGAGAGACAAAGCAAAGCAACCTATAAATCAATATCCCTAATGAACACTGACATAAACATTTTAAACAAAAAATAGATATAAAACATATAAAAAAGAATATTCATTTTGGTGAAGTTGGAAATGCATTAGTAACTCAATATATAGATTATAAATATAATACATAATGTTAATAGAAATCACTGAAACAAAACATATTAATAGATACTAAAATTTTTTTTGTCAAAATCCAACACCCATTTCTGTTTCTTTTTAATACTCAGTAATATAAGGATAATTGAACCTTTCCTTAATATGGTAAATTATATGTAGCCACTCTACCCCATAGATTCTGAGTGCATTGATGTATAGCATGACCTAGATTTATGCATGGATTCTGCAATATATTTATTATTCCTGCATTCCCTTTAATGTACAAATACTTGTAGTGGAATTATTTTCTCTTTTGTCTTAATGATAAGTAGGTGGTTATGTCTGAGATTTAAAAGTATCATCCTTAGGCAATTTGGAATTATGCCCAAAGGACTCTAAAAGAATGCATGCCCTTTGATCCAGCAACATGACTACTAGGTTTCTACCCCCAAAGAAATAATTTTTTAAAAAGGGTTGTACAAAAATATTCATAGCTACATTCTTTGTGGTGGCAAAAAAATTGGAAAATGAGGGGATGTCTCTCAATTGGAGAATGGCTAAACAAATTGTGGTATTATGATGGTGATGCAATACTATTGTGCTATAAGGAATGATGAACTGGAGAATTTCGCTATGAACTGGAAGAAACCTCCATGAACTGATGCACAGTGAAATGAGCAGAACCAGAACATTATACACAAAAAGTGAAACATTGTAGAACAATTGAATGTAACATTCAATTCGCTACTAGCAGCAATGCAATGATCCAGGACAATCCCAAGGGACTTGTGAGAAAGAATGCTATCCACATCAAGAGAAAGAACCATGGGAGTAGAAACACAGAAGAAAAATATATGATTTATCACTTGTTTATATGGGTACACAATTTGGGGTTTTGGTTTCAAAAGATTGCCGTATTGCAAAAATGAATAACATGGAAATAGGTATCAAGTTATAATATTTGTATAACCTAGTGGAATTACTTGACGGCTCCAGGAGGGGGCAGGGAAGAGGAGAGGGAAAGAAAATGTATCATGTAAACATGGGAAAATGTTTTTAAAAATTAAAAAAATAATAACAATAAAACAAAAGTATCAACCTTGGAGCATCTACATGGCATGATAGATAGAGTGCCAGGTCTAGAGTCAGGGGGACCCAGGTTCAAATATGACCTCACATACTTCCTGACTGTGTGACCCTGGGGAAATCATTTAACCCCATTTGCCTACACTTCTCTCTTAGAATTGTTACTGACATAAAGTAAGAGTTGGTGTTGGGGTTTTTTTGTGTCATCATAGTGACTGTCTGGTTTGTGTAAATAGAAGCATGTCAGAGGGAGCCCAAAAACTGAGGTGGTAAGAAGGGGAAATATATCCCTCCACACCAAGATTAGACTTGTCAGTATGAAGGCATATAAAAATGATTAAGCTAGCCAAGAGAATATGTAGGTGTCCACACTGTGAGAAGAGTGAGACACAGCAATAGATTTAGAAAATCCACAGACCTTCTCAGATGAAAAGTGGGGCTGACTCAGAGACATTGCTGTTGTTGTAGTTGTTGTTCAGTCATTCAGTCATGTCTGACTTTTCATAACCCCATGGACCAGGACCTTCTATCCTTTACTATCTCCTAAAGTCTGTCCAAGCTCATGTTCATTGTTTCCATGATACTCTCTCTCATCCTCTGTCATCCCCGTCTCCTTTTTCTTTCAGTCTTTCCCAACATCAAGATCTTTCCTATGTCTTGTCTTCTCATTATGTGCCAAAGTATTTAAGCTTCAGCCTCAGTATTTGTCTTTCCAATGAATAATCTGAATTAATTTATTTAAACATTGACTGAATTGATCTCCTTGCTATGCAAAGGACTCTCAAAAGTCTTTTCCAACACTGAAGTTCAAAAGTATTGTTTCTGTGGTATCTCAGATTTCCTTGTAATCCAAT
This sequence comes from Gracilinanus agilis, assembly GCF_016433145.1. Lineage (NCBI taxonomy): Eukaryota > Metazoa > Chordata > Mammalia > Didelphimorphia > Didelphidae > Gracilinanus > Gracilinanus agilis. The sequence goes on along the minus strand of NC_058131.1, from coordinate 426,525,907 downwards.
TGTCAGGGAGGTGATATCTCTGCTTTTTAGTTTGCTATCTATATATGCCATAGCATTCCTTCTAAGGAGGAAGCATCTTTTAATTTCATGACTGTAGTTGCTGTCTGCAGTGATCTTTGAGCCCAAGAATATAAAATATGACACAACTTCCATTTTTCCTCCTTCTATTTGCCAGGAAGTAATGTACCTAAATAATATACAGCTTTGTAGTACTTCTTTCTTGATCTCAAACTAATCAGTTGTTCCATCTTCAGTTTTAAGTGTTGCCTCTTGGCCCACATACAGGTTCCTCAGAAGAAAAGTAGATGATTTGGTACTCCCACCTCATTGAAGACTTGCTACATTTTGATGTGATCCTCTCAGTTCAAGACAAAAATGTGTAATCAAAAAAAAATAAATGGCAATAAATATCACCTCCTCCATATATATATTCAATATATACATTCTACCACCAATTGGGAGCAGGAACCATAATGGCCAGGTAACAAATATGACCAGGGCAACTCTCACTTCCAATGCTAGAGAGCAACCAATGAATGACTGCTGGTGATATCATGATGTCCTTGGCATTCAAAGCCTTCATAAAATGCCTCTACACACCTTCCCAGTCTTCTTATATGTTATATCCCCCCAATGCACACTCTTGTGTTCCAGGGACACTGAATTCCTTACCATTTCCTGAACAAGACATCCCATGTCTTGCCTCTGGATCATCTCCAATTGCCTAGAATGTTCACCCACCTCATCTACACCTCCTATATTCCCTGGTTTCCTTCAAGTCCCAGGTTAAATCTCCTCTTCTACATGAAGCCTTTCCCAATCAAAGTTAATTCTAGTGCATTAACTATATTGATTATTTCCAATTTATCCTGTATATTGCTTATTTGTACATAGTTTTCCTGCCACCTCCTTCATTATACTGTGAGCTCCTTAGGGGCAGGGACCTTTGTCTTTGAATCCTCGGCACTTAGCACAGTGGGAAGGCAGGGTGACTGTAGAGAGCCATAAACAAACAATTTGATCTGTAATTCATATCAGATCCAACTATAACTGATGATTATAACCAATTTTAACTTCTTTCATTATTCAAAGTTTTCCTGTCTAATAAATCATGTTATTTTGAAGAGAAGGGGGATATGTCGGGAGCTATTAAGAGAAATTAGAATCTCAAGTAGATATTTTTATCTGGACCCCCTCAAAAGATCAATACAGACCGGCAGAGCCATGTATTGGTTTTTCTTCCTATCAGGGTCAAGACGGAGTGGGATATCTAAGATAAAAATCTGAGATTCCTCTTTTGATTCCTTTCATAATTCTCACCTTCCTTCAAAATGCATTATAGTCTTATTGAAAAAGCTTTGGGCTCTCAGCACTCCAGCAGGAAGGGGGCTAACTCTGTTCCCTTTTGACCGAGAACACAGATGGCTGGTACAGCCAAGGTCGAACCCTTGGCAGGGTATTTTGCCCAGAACTAAAGTAAAATAATGAGGCTCAAAAAATTGTTTAATACCATCAAGGCTGAGAACTTCAGGGGCTTTCCAGCCTAACAAGATGTCCCAGGCTCCACTTAAAGATAACACATATAGTTGATAGTTTAGCATAGGTTTTTTTATCTACACCTGGAGGCTTCTAAGGCTTTTGTTTTGATTATAGTAAAAATACTGCTCTCTGTAACTGTGGGAAACTTTCTTGGGCTTTTGGGGGAAGGGAATCTTTAATTTCCTTTATAATAAAGTGGTAACTCCAGTATATGTCGGAGTACTATGAGCTAACAAGCCGTGCTTCCAATCTGTTTCATTCTTTGCATCCGACGACCACCCCAGGCCACTCAGATTAGTCTCTGGTTATAGAGCAGGATCTCTATAGGGGACAACACCAGAAATAACAAAATCAAAGAAGAGTTAATAGGTCAATTTGTTGTAGCACATTGTAAAAATGGCTGACATCTACGCTTTTCCACTTCAGACTATATCTCTATTGAGCAATGCTCCACTGCCATCTACTGGTCTTAGCTTCAACTTCTTTCCTAAATTGCCCTGGCATTTCTAAAAACTTATGTCGTTGAGTCATTTCAGTCATGTCTGACTTTTCGTGACCCATTTGGGATTTTCTTGGCAAAGATATTGGAGTGATTTGCCATTTTCTTCTCCTATCCATTTTACAGATCAGGAACTGAGGTGAACAGTGACCTGCTGGGCTCACACAGCTAGCAAGTGTCTGAGGAAGATGAGTTTTCTGGACTTCGGGCCCAGCACTCCATCCACTGTGCCTCCACCAAGTACCCAGAAAAACTAATAGCCACAGACTATTTTAGGTCTTTTGAGATACAGATCTTGCCAGACATATCCAGAGATCTAATTTCTCATGCTGTTATTTATTTATACATGGTAAGAATGCTTCATTCATAATTTTTAAAAACAACTGAAAAAGGCTCTGTTAGTCTCTGTTAGTCACTCTGGCTATGGGGTAAGGTTTCAGGGCTGTGTGCTCTTAAACAGAGCTCTTATTGAGGAGTCATCCTCAAGGGAGCAGAACTCTCCTCCACAGGTAGGAGACGTAGAGGCTACCTCAGGTGACAAGTCTAACAAAAAGGGCTCTTCCTTCTCAGTTACTGAAACATTTGGGCTTGGGTCAGGGGGAGGCTGAGAGAAGAGGGATACACATGCATACCATTTAAGTGAAAGGAAACTTCCTAGTTGGAAAGCAGGATATAGGAAAAGTAATGGCCTCAAACTGTTCATTGAGGAAAGACTGAATTCCAAGTCATTTTTCCCCCTTTTTCTTTCCCTTGCTTCCTCTTTCACTGACACATGGTCAGTCTCTCAAGCCAGCCAGTCAGTTGTTATGGGGAAAATATTCCTACTAAATTCATGTGATATTTAACTGCTACTACATATCTCTCTTACAATCACAAAGCAGAGGTTCCAGATGTTAAAACATAGTTTTTATTATGCTTAAGCACAGCTTCAGAACTCACAAAAATAACTCTGAACCCCAATTAGAGTTCTAATATATCTTATATAGTTTCCAATGTCAGAGAAATGTTTTTATAATAATGTATATAAATACTGTGTGTGTTTATCCTTATTTTCTGTTTTAGTTTCAGTTCTAAGATAGAGAAGCAGTAAGGACTAGGCAATTGTGGTTAAATGACTTGCCCAGAGTCACACAGCTAGAAAGTATGAGACCTGATTTAAACCCAAGTACTCCCAACTCTAGTTCGGTATTCTATCCACTATGCTACCTAGCTGCCTTCTGAGAAATAATTTTTGATCATAGAGCAATCTCATACTTCCTTTTAGGCCATAGAAGTTAAACAGATTTAGTTTACAAGAATCTTATTCCCATAATCCTCAATAAAAGTACACTTAGTTAAACTGACAGCTTTAAGTAAACTAAGTAAAGTTCCAGAACAAACTACTTTAAGGGGTACACAATGGCCTGAATGAGAGGAAAGATTTACATGACACAAAGATACACAGTGTGCCAGCCAGTTGGGATCTTTCCACAAATAAAGCAAATGAAATTACGCTGCCTTGACTCTCTTTTGGCTTCTTACCGCATGAATGAAACCATTCCATGGGACAGGTTTCAGCCAACCAAATAACCTCCTAACTAAGCGGAACAGCCCTGAACTCCAAATAATAAAGATTAATGACAGGAAATTAAAATTTTATTATTACACAATCAATAAACATTTCTTATGTGTCTGTTATGTGCCAGACACTATGGTAAAAGACTGTCCCTTTTCTCAAGGAGTTCATAGTCAAATGGGGTAGACAACAAATGAGGGACAGGAGAAAGCAAATTACAAGTGACTTCATAACAATAAAACTTCTCTCTGTGATGGTGGTAAAAATGGGTGTCACTAGAGTCTGAAAAATAGAACAAAGGCTAACAGAGAAGCATAAAGGATTAATGAGTGGGTTTGAAGAAAGGGGAAGTTTGCCACTGAGTAAGCTTTGGATTATCAAGCAAGTAGAAGCAAGTTTGCAGATGCAGCTGCTATCCCATCAGGACACATTTTAATTAGTTCTTCTTCACTTAGCCCAGAGGAAGATGGTATAATCACCAGAAGAGATGCCAGCTCCTTACACTGCTCCCTTGCCCCCAACATTCTCAACACATGCCTGGACCAACAGAGGATAGTATTTGGGGGAGCTGTCAGGGGAAAGACCTAGAAGAAACTAATGGTAGTCATTCTTCATAAAACTCAGAAAGCACTGAACAATTTTAACTTGTTTTGCATCTTACCCAACAAAACTGTTTAAAGGACAGATCTAGTAAATCATCACTCACAAATCCTTTGGATTTTACAAATCCTTTGGATTAAGGGAAGTCTCGGGCAATGTTTCATTGACCTTGAACAACATATATCTCCATTAATTCCTAAACTAACCAGTTTTATAAGGACTGAGGCATGGCTGAAGATTCTGAAGCATAAACCAGGATTATTTAACCTTTTATATAACCTAATCTGTTTTGATAATCCCATGAAATCTAGGAATTCCTTCTCAGAGTAATGTTTTTAAATGTGTAAAATAAAATACAGAGAATTACAAAGGAAATAAATTACATTGAAATAAAGATGCAATTTTTCCCTAACCAAGTTCATGAACCTCCTAAAATATATCCATAGACCACTGTGGAGTGAGAGGGGTCCTTAGACTCCAGTAGCATTTATATAGCGGTTTAAGGTTTACAAAAAGCTTTATAAATATTGTCTCAGCTTACCTTCACAACAACCTTGGGAGATAGGTGCTATTATTACTATCCCATTTTACAAAAGAGGAAACTGAAGTAGGTAGAGGTTAAGTGACTTGCTCACTTAACTTTTTAACAAATTTTTAAACAATTTTAAGTTCCTGAGATCAAATTTTGAACTTGTCTTTCTTTTTTTTAAGTCTTATGAAGAAATGTTTTCAATTTTTTTCCAGATTACACATTAATACAATTTTAATAATAATTTTTGGCATTCTGCAATCCATGTTCTCTCCTTTCCTTCCACCCCTCTCCTCTCCCCAAGATGGCAGCTAATATGATATAGGTTGTGCATGTGTTATCATACAATGCATATTTCCATGTTCATCATGTTGTGAAAGGAGGCATATCGCTTGCATAGAGAAAAATTTATGGAGGAAATAAAGTGAAAATGGTACCCTTTAATCTGCATTCAGATTCTAGCAGTACCTTCTATAGCAGTGGATAGCCTTTTCTGTCATGAGATTCTTGGATCCTGGCATTGATGATAAAAATTAAGTCATTCACAGCTGATCATCATGCATTATTGCTGTTACTGTGTAGAGCAGTGATTCCCAAAGTGGGCGCTACCACCCCCTGGCAGGTGCTGCAGCAATCCAGGGGAGTGGTGATGGCCACAGGTGCATTTATCTATCCTATTAATTGCTATTAAAATTAAAAAAAATTAATTTCCAGGAGGCTAAGTAATATTTTTTCTGGAAAGGGGGCAGTAGGCCAAAAAAGTTTGGGAACCACTGTTGTATAGTGTTTTCCTGGTCCTGCTCACTTCATTTTGTATTATTTCATATAAGTTTTTCCAGGGTTTTTTTTTTGTGATAATCTTGTTCATCATTTCATATGATACAATAATATTCTTTAGTTATATGCCACAATTTGTTCAGCCATTCCCTAATTGATGGGTATCCATTCAGTTTCCATTTCTTTTCCATCACAAAAGAGCTGCTATAAATATTTTTGTATAAGTAGATAATTTTTTCCTATCTTTGATCTGTTTGTGGAGATACGACTAATAGTGGTGTTGCTGAGTCAAAGGGCATGCCCAGTTTTATGACCCTTTTGGGCATGATTCCAAATTGTTCCCCCAAATGGATTTGGAGCATTTTTCATATTAATAAAGATGGTTTTCATTTCTTCATCTGAGAATTGCCTGTTCATATCCTCTGACCATTCTTCCATTGGGGAATGCTTTGTTTCACTTGACTCAGTTCTCTATGTATCTAAGAAATGAGACCTTTGTCAGAGACACATGTTTTAATAAAATTTTCCCAGTTTGCATTCCTTCTAATCTTGGTTGCATTAGTTTTGTTTGTACAAAACCTCTTTAATAATTGTAGTCAAAGTTATCTATTTTACATTTCATAATGTTCTCCATGTTCTGTTTGGTAATAAATTCTTCCCTTAGCCATAGATCTGATAGGTAAACTGTTCCATCCTCCAATTTGTTTATGGGATCCCCATTTAATTATAAATCATGTATCCATTTTGACTTTATGGCATGAGTTGTTGGTCTATGCCTAGTTTTCCCATATTCTTTTCCAGTTTTCCTAACAATTTTTGTCAAATAGTAAATTCTTCTTCCAAAAGCTTAGATTTTTGGATTTGTCAAACACTAGGTTACAATGGTCATTTACTACTAGATGTTGAGAGCCTAATCTATTCCATTGATCCACTATACTATTTCTTAGTCAGTAGCAGATTGTATTGATGATTGCCACTTTATCATACAGTTTGAGATCTAGTACAGTTAATCCACCTTCCTTTGTATTTTTTAATTAATTCCCTCAATATTCTTGGCCTTTTCTCCTTCCAGATGAGTTTTATTGTTATTTTTTCTTGCTCTGAAATATTTATGTAGTTTGACTGGTATGGCAATTAACTCAGGTAGAACTGTCATTTTTATTATGTTGGCTTGGCCTACCCATGAGCAATAATATTTTTTCCAGAACTCTAGTCTTCCTAACTTGAGATTCAGCATTCTATCTCCTGTGTCACCTACCCAACCTAAACTGAATCCCCAAAAAATTCAACACTTGAGAAAACAGAAGCCTTCTGAGAGGTCTCCACTTCAAGCTTACACACCTACAATTCTCTGTGATTTGCAGGCTCATCCCATCACCATCCCAAAGAGTATTCCACTCACTTGGGAATAAATGTGCTCTCCCTCAGGAAAAAAGGAAGAGGAAGAAGTACTCTCCTGTGATTTGGGGGCTTCTCTGGACTGGCTATATAACTACATGGGCCCTTTGCAGGCCTACCCTAATATTCCTAAAGAAATAGGAAAAAGGAAATAATCTGACATGTATGAGGAAAAAAGATATATGATGGGCTGTCTGACAGAAAACAAAAATTTGCTGCCTGGGGTTCCAGAGTCTCTTTCAGGCAATGATACTTCTTCAGGTGAACCTTCCAAAGAGGCATCTCCCAAATCATTTAGTCCTCTACTGTCTCTTTGTAGCAAAATCTTATTAGAACCACACAATCAGAATCGGAAAAAACTTCAAACTCCTTCTGATTAACCCATGCTTTCCTTATAAAAATCATATAGAGCCTCTGCTTGAATATTACAGTAACAGGGAACTCACTTTCTTGAATATCTTTATTTTTAAAACGTTCTTCCCCCATAATCCTCCCCCAAATTAGTCTCCTTTCAATTTCCGTGCATTACACTCCTCCAGCGACAAGCTGAACAAATCTAATCTCTTTTCTGCACCATAACCTTTCAAATACTTGAAGGCAGTGATTATTTCTCTCTTTCTGCACCTTTTCCGTATAAAACTGAAGTCCCACAGCCCAACTTCTTTCTCTTTCTTCCTTCCTTCCTTCCTTCCTTCCTTCCTTCCTTCCTTCCTTCCTTCCTTCCTTCCTTCCTTCCTTCCTTCCACCCTTACCTTCCGTCTTGGAGTCAATACTGTGTATTGGCTCCAAGGCAGAAGAGTAGTAAGGGTAGGCAATGGGGGTCAAGTGACTTGCCCAAAGTCACACAGCTGGGAAGTGTCTGGGGTCAGATTTGAACCTAGGACTTCCCCTCTCTAGGCCTGGCTCTCAATCCACTGAACCACCCAGCTGCCCCCAGACCAATTTCTTTCAATAGATCATTCTATGGTCTTCAGTGCCCATTAGTGTTGTTCTCCTCTGAATACGAACTAATTTCTCAATGTTGTTCCGAAAATGTGGTACCCAAAATATAAGTCAATATATTGGATGTGGTGTGTCTGGCCAAGAACAGCTGTATCGAATCGTTCTCTTGATCTTCGCACGCTGCCCAACGCCCTTCTGCCTTATAGGAGACCGGTGGGCAGATGGGTCATTGACCACTTAAATTCCCTAAGCTCCTTCCCTCTCTTAGACCCTAAAGAAAATTATAACCCTCACACACCTCCACATGTGACCGCATTCCCGTTGACCTGAAACTGATCGACTAAGGTCAGAGCAAGTGGAGCTCTCCGCTGAGAGACCTTGCCCCCGCCCCTATCCTGTGGGAAGGGGCGGGACAAAGAGAACTCAGAGCAGCAGTCGACCAATCCTACCTTCCAATGTCGAGGGCAGCGCAAGCGGAGGGAATGGAGGAAGGAGCAGATTGGGGAAGCCCCGCCTCACAAACTCTTCCCCCCCCCCCCCCCCCACCCCTCTGCGGGGCTTCAGTCAATAAATGAGCTAGGTCTTTCAATAAATGCGCTAGGTCTTCTCATCTTTCCCCTAGGGATCCTTCTATCTACCCGGAGCTGAGACATGCGGGACTACGACGAGGTGACAGCCTTCCTGGGAGAGTGGGGACCCTTTCAGCGCCTCATCTTCTTCCTGCTCAGCGCCAGCATCATTCCCAATGGCTTCAATAGCATGTCTATAGTGTTTCTGGCAGGGATCCCCGAGCACCACTGCCGGGTGCCAGACTCGGCAAACCTGAGCAGCGAGTGGCGCAACCACAGTATTCCAATGCAAATGCAGAACGGCCAAGAGGTGCCCAGAAAGTGCCGGCGCTACCAGCTCGTGGCGTTGACCAATTTCTCGGCCATGGGGCTGGTGCCCGGGAGAGACGTGAATTTGAGTCAGGTGGAGCTGGAGCCCTGTCTGGACGGCTGGGAGTACAGCCAGGACACGTACCTATCCACCATCATCACTGAGGTGGGTGTCGCACCCGGGTGGAGGGGGTGCCACAGCCCTGGGAGTCTAGTGGGAGCTCCCTCGGGGATCTCGTAAACATGGGTTGCCTTCCCAAAGAGCTTGCGGGCGCATGTCGTTGTGACTCCACGCTTGTGTCCTCCGTGGTTGCGCGCCTGAGTCAGGGTGGCTACTGGGTGTCAGCAAAGCTTGCATCGTGCGCCTCTGCCGGGAACGGTGGGTTTAGATCTGCGATCAAGAACTAATGCACGCCCCCCAGCGCGTCCGCCAGGTCGGGGGCTCTGAGACAGAAGCGAGTTCCAGGGCGAGTGAGGGCGAAGGCGCGCCAGAGCAGCCAGCAGCAACAAAGGGCTAAACGTTACTACCAACACGCCTTTTTTCCTCCAGTTTCATAACTAGGTCTGGACAGATTTCCCAAGAGCCAAATGTTGGCATGTCAACCGCCCCAGGCGGCAACTGTCCAAAGGTAGAATAGTTGAGTCAGTGTTACGTTAGAACAGAGTCCAAAAAAAAAAGGGAAGTTTCTTCCCACCCACCCCCAACCCTCCTCCGAGGGAATGACAGGGTCTAGAGAAGAGTGGCCTCCACCCTGGCTCCTAGTGCCCTAGAAGCAGCCTAATTGTAGCAGTAGCAGATCCTGGCTAATTTATCCTCTTCCCTCCCCCAATCCCTTTGGCCTTAAAATTCATCTGCTGACTCTCTCCTCTCTCTGTCTCTGTCTATCTCAGTCTCTCTGTGTCTGTCTCTTTCTCTCTCTACACCTCCCTACCCTCCACCCCCCATGCACCTCTGGCTTGTCTTGATTGTCCAGCCTTGGGCAGACATTTGCTTTGCATTTGTCCACCAACTAATTTTGTAACCTTTGATGACTTTGCTGCTGAAAGCCTATGAACTTCTACTGTCAAATTTCTCTATATTTATTTTAAAACGTCACAAACATTTGCTTATTCAATTTAATATTCCCTCAGATCCAGTTTATAATGTAAGCTAGGTGGGAAAGGGGTCAGGGACTCTCTTGGTTTCTGTTTCTGCCTCCAGCATCTTGCACAGAAGAGACTTATGTTTATCAAAGTTTATAGAGTAAACTTTTTTTATTGATATGATAATAGAAGGAAATCTGATTTTGGCTAAGAGAGACTTTGAGTGTGAGAATTCCCTCCACTAACTAGCTCCTAAACCTTCTTTGACTTAGTAAATAACTTCAAAGGAATTGCCTGAGACACAGAGATTAAGCAAGTAACTTGATCAGGATCATAGCTCACCAAAGTACTGATGGAGACTAGGGGTGGACACCACCATTACCTAATACAGTTGTTTGAGCAATTTATTCCAATTTTCTAAGTCATAGGAAATGAATAAAACTTTTAAAATATCTTATTTGTTTAATTTATCACCTCTTATTTGTAGCCCTTCCCCCACAAACGTTTTGTTCCTAAATTGTTCTCAATTTCTTGTACCAGACACTATGGAATGGTAGATATACTGGCAGAAAGATTTGAGTCAAAACTGGCCCACTGTAAAGCTAACACAGTGCCTGGCATTTAGTAGGCACTTAATAAATATTTATTGACTGATTCATCATTGGGAAGAACAAGTCACTTCAATTCTTAAAGCCTCAGTCTTCTCATCTGAAAAATATGGATAAGGAGCAGATAGATTGACACAACGGATAAAAAGCTGGGCCTGGAGCCAGGAAGACCTGAGTTTAAATACAACCTCAGAAATTTGCTGGCTATGTGATCCAGAGCAAATCTCTTAATCCTGTTTGCCTCAGTTTCCTCATCTATAAAATGAGCTAGAGAAGGAAATGGCAAACCACTCCAGTATCTTTACCAAGAAAACCCCTAATGGGATCATGAAGAGTCCAACATGACCAAAATAACTGAATAACAAAAAAATGTGGATAATATTAAGTGCTCTAAAAAGGATGCTTTTGTTTAGTTGTTTTGATCTATAATCATGAGGAAATCCAGATCCAGAATCTTCCACCACCAGTGCAGAAAATCAACTTGTCCATAACTTAAATTGCCTGGGTTCCAGTGTTGTTGGGTAACTTGCCTAGACAGAAAAAGCATTTGTCAGGAGCAAAGCTTGAAGGTTTCCTGACTCCAGGGCTAGCCCTCTACTTCTCTTACAGGTTCCCTCTCAAACTATAGAATCACCAAGAATATTTTTAAATATTTTCCTACTATACTTCCATCATAATTGTTTAAGGAACTTACAATCATATTCCTCCCTCATGTTTTTTGATCAGGAAAATCCCTTTATTTGGTGTTCATTCTTCTCAGGAATATTATTGCAAAGTACATTTTTATCATCATCTTGGAGGCTGTAGTCAAAAGTTTAAGGAAAAAGAAACTTATTTTTTCTCACTTGATTGTTTCCATACTTTTCTTTATTCCCATTGTTCTGCTGAGCAACCACAGACTCCAGAGTCCAGTATTGTCTGTTGTGGGGTGCTGGAGACATATTATTTGTCAGAATCTCTATGGATCCTGGAGCACTGACTAGCTGCCAATTGTTTTATCCGGAGTTGTTGGTCTGAGCCATGGGCTCTGCCTAAACTCCTAGTGTTGGCTCCATCCTTATTAATAGTTATTTTATTAGAAGCTTAATTTCAAGCACCAGCATTTACAACTTTTTATTATTTAACTTTTAACTAAGTTTACTATTAACATTTAAATTAATTCCACTTTTAAGGAGTCTGTGATTTGGAAAAAGTTTTGTCCCTCTTGGTGCTAAGCTGCTAATTTTTCTACCAAGTCCTTATTTTCAGAGTAAACGGAGCTAAAAAGCGGGATAGCATATTACTCCAGGTCTATTCCACAGATCCTGACCTAGTCACTTGCCTGTGGGCCAAATTCTAGATGTTAAGTTTTGAAATTACTTACTATTGTATCTTCTTGGATTTCCCAATTACTACTCTGCACTCTTGTTAAATCTTTGTTGGAATAGTGGAGGAAAGGAGAGTACAGAGGAGTTGGGCTTTACTTCTTCCTCCTTGACATTTTTCCTGTAAATAAATTCATTTCATTGCACAAAGTAAACTATACTATCTGGTCATTCCCTCTAAGTTTTCATCAAATATTTTTTATTTATTCATTTTCATTAACTTTTCCTAATATGTTCAAAATTCCAGTCTACTAGTTCTGATGTTTTTGTTTTGCTTTATTTCAAAAAAAAAGGTCTTACCATATTTCTTTGTGTTCCTTTTTCTCCTTGGTCTAAATTATATTTTAATATTTCATTACATTATTGTACCATAGTTTATTTAAACATTATTTACTTTTTTATCTTTTTATAAATTTTCAAATCCTTTCCCTTCTTCCATTCCCTCACCCACTCCTTGAGAAAACAAGCAATATGATGACAATTATACATGGGAAATCGTGCAGATTATATCTTATTTTTATAACACTTTCAAAGTATATTCCCAATGGTAGAATCAATAGCTCAGCACTGTTCCTTTTCACATAATATTGGAGTTAAAAGGGATCTCAGAGGTCTATGCTGATATGACAAAAACGAAACAAAACAAAAATCCTACAGCAGCCCCAACAATTGATATGCTAGCCCAATGGTTCCCTTTTAGTGGTCCTCAAACTTGTGATAAGGGTAGACCATTAAGTGGCTCTGAAACCCCAAGGGGTTCACACTAAAAAAAAAAAAAATTTAATAGTGCCTTAAGCAATAAATAATTGCCTAAGGATGTTACAATTTTTTTCAATAACAACATACATTTGTATGTTTAAAGGTTTATTTTTTGTTTGTTTTTTGTTTTGTTTCTACAGTGATTCAAAACTAGCATGAGCTTTTTTTTAGGCAATAGTTATAGTTAAAAGTACTTGATGAATGAAGCTAAAAATATATATTGTTCTACTAATAGACTAATTAACATAATATAATTGGTATATATTATATATTAGATTGCTTTAGGAGACCACAGCACATTTTATTGTTGCTGAAAGTGGTTCGGGAGGGAAAAACTGGTAGAAACCACTGTTAGCCTATTGCTTGAAGACCTCCTATCCTTGAAGACTTCAAGTGAGTTCTACCTCCTAAGGCAGCCCATTTCTCTTTTGAATGTTTCTTATTGTTCAGGAGTTTGGAGTTGGTTGGGGTTTTTTACCAAGGGCCTAAAGCTGCCTCTTTGCAATTTTCACTTTGGGAAGGCATTTTATTTGGTTGTGAACAATTGGTAACAAGAACAAAGCAGTCTTGAAGCTCTAACCTGTGTTTGTTTCTGCTTTGCTAGAGAGATGGAAGGGGAACCTAGGCTCACCTGATTTTCCCCATTGATACTTCACTTTCTTTTTTCCTTCTTTGCTTCTTTATTGACTGGAGAATGTGAAAAGAGGAGAATGGAATGGAATAATTGAGATGAATGAAGAGAATCAGGAAAGGAATACAAAGGAATGTTAACAAATTCTTGGTGTGATTTCATATTTTGAGTAGGGAGAGGGTGCCCTATCCAGTGCCATTTTTTGGTTAGTGTCCTACAGTACAAAGGATATCAATATGGGGTCCTAGAACCTATGTGTATATATGTATATGTGCATATAACATTCATACTTATACATGTCAATGACATATTTCAATATAATTAGTTTTCTTTGTATTTTATTTTATGCATTTAAAAACATTTTTCTGAATGCTAACCACGTTGAGAGAAAGAACTATGGTAGTTGAAATGCAAAAGAAGAACATATGACATCACTTATCACATGTATATATGGGTATGTGATTTGGGGTTTAGGCTTTAAAAGATCGCTCTGTAGCAAAAATGAATAACATGGAAATGGGTATCAAGTGATAACATTCGCACAACACAGTGGAATTGCTTGTCAGCTCTGGAAGGGGGGAGGGAAGAGGAGAAGCAAAGAAAATGAATCATATAAGCATAGAAAAATATTTAAAAATTTAAATTTAAAAATATATTTTTGAGAAGTCCATAGACTTCACCAGACTGTCAAAGGCATCTAGGATTAAAGGTTAAGGAACCCCTGTCCAGAAAAGTAGTATGACCTTTTAAAGGTCACAAAGACAACCTAGCTGCCAGAGAAAGTTTGAGCCACAAAAACAGTAAAGGTTGAATAAACTCTGGCTTACCAAAGAAACAGCCTGAGACTTGGCAAAAACCAAAGCATCTGCCCTTTTCTCAGTTAGTGAAAAGAAATTTGATATTTTTGGGAGAGGCAGGCAGTTTGCAGTTTTCTCCCCCAGGAGGGCACTCCTCAGTGCCTAATGACTCATCACCCCCAGGATGCTGTATGCCCCTTTTCTCTCCTTGGCTTCTTTCTATCTTAGAAAGTTGCTATAGAACCCTTAGAACACACTTTCCTGCCAGACCTCTGCAGGGTGTTTCTGGTAAAAGGATGTGGGAAAGGGAGGAAGCTTTTTCTAACACAGGATTAACTTTAGCATCAGGTTTGGGCCCCACCTGCCTTTCTAATAATGATAATTCCTCTGCTTAACAGTATTTGGTGGCTCTCTGCATCAATTTTTAAATTTTTAAATTTAAATTTTTTATAAGCTTTACAATCATCAACAAACAAATATTTGTGTGTGCAAAAGGGAACCAAAAAGAGGATTGTAAGGGACAGCTAGGTGACTCAGTGGATAGAAAGCCAGGCTTTGAGATGGAAAGTCCTAGGTTCAAATATGACCTCAAACATTTTCTGTGTGACCTTGGGAAAATCACTTAACCCCAACTGCCTAGCCCTTACTGCTTTTCTACCTTGGAATAGACATTTAGTATTGATTCTAAAACAGAAGGTAAGAGTTTTTCAAAAAAGAGAATTGTATATGAAAAAAATTTAACTATATGAAAATGAACCCTAGAATATTAACAAAATTACTCTTCTTTAATCCCCTTCTGAACTTATTTTCATTTTCTTTGGAATATTTTTTAATATTTTCTTGATACTCTTATCTTTCTTTTCTGTATCTCTATCATTCTCCTTTAATTCACATTCCCTTACACACCCATATACATAAACACATTCCAAATCAAAGCTCTCAATTGTAACAAATAAGCGTAATCAAGGGAAGGGGGGGGGGGTTCAATACATGTCTTTGCCTGAAAATGGAGGCCTCCTTCTGTACAGAAGCTCTGCTAAGAGGTGAAAAATATTTTCATCATAGGTCTTTTAGTCATTTTGTTCATGGTTCTCTATTTTCTACAGAATAAAATTTCAATTACTTAGCCTAACATTTAGATATTTGGCAAGTCCAACTATTCTGATTCCTTTCCAAACATGTCAGCCTATAGCCAAATGTAATCACTTCCCATCTCTTATACATTTCCCATATTTTTCCATTTCTGAGAATTTGCTCACACTGATCTCTGTGGCTCCACTATTATTTTTTCAGCTACTACTTTCCCTTCAAGTACTCTCTCCTTTAGGAAACTTTTACTGATTCCTCTCAGTTTGAAATATTTCCCCTGCAGACTGCATAAGGTATTTAGTATTACTTTCATACATTACCTGTAGAACAAGATATAGCATAAAATTTATTGAACTTTTTAATTTTAATTTAGGTAAACCTGTCCTATCTCATATAGACTCCCTGATGACACACATCATTTCTTGTTTGCTTTTTAAAAAAATATTAGGGATAGGAAGAAGATATTTATATAGCACCTACTACCTGCAAGGCACTGTACTAAGTACTTTACACATATCTCTTTTGATCCTCACAACAGCCCCATGAGATAGATGCTATTTTGTTATTCTGAACTTAAACACTGGAATATAGCATTTCCATACACATAACAGAATACAAAAAGAGGAAACTGTGAAACTGTGAATGTCCATTTCATACTGCTTGATTTTTAAAAAGTATATAAATTCTGTACTTTCAAAACTATCTTGTTTGTGCTTCTTCTGAATTTCCTTCTATTCTCTTCTACACATTTTTTAAAATGATGCAATGGTCTTCATTTTTGTGTATGTATGATCAGGCAAAATGAATCACATGATGGTCACATCCAAAAATACATGTCTCTACATCTTGTGCCCATCAGCTCCCTGACAGGAGGTGGGTAACAAGTTTTATCACATTTCCTCTGGAGATGTGGTTGATCAAAGCTTTAAAAGGAATCTTAAAGTCGTTTTTCTTTCCAATGTTATTACCTTTGTAGAAACTGTACTATAACTTCTTCTCACTTCATTCTACATCAGTTTATATTAGTCAACATTCTTTAAAAGCATTTCTTATTATTCTTATGGTGCAATAATGTTCTATTGCATTAATATACCACAATTTGTTTGATCACTCTCCAATTATCTAAGAAACAATAGAAGACTCCTAACTCTCCCTTAGATTCTAGTTCTTTGCATTCTCTTTTAATACCCCCCTCAGAATTATGAAATTTATTTTGCTTGTAATTATTCTCTTTTCAATGTTATCTTTTCTCTTAACTCTCTTTCCCTGTTCCCACTTGTTTCCCTGTTGTTTGATATATTTCTATAACAAATTATGTCTGTATTTGTGTATTTATGTATGTGCTCAACCTTCTTTTGTCCATTTCAGGTGAGGGTCATCCAGTGTTTGCTCTTTCACCCTTTTTCCGTAATCATGATTTAAAAAAAAAACCTGGGTAATATACTTTAAGAAATCAGAAATGAAAATTGTCAACATCTGTTAGCACAGAGGTCAAAATAAAGGTAGAAAGGATCTATTGATTACTTCCTGAGAAGACCCTTTTTTCCTGAGAGAAGAGGAATTCTTTTCTCCATACTCACTCCATTTATGAAAAATAGCAAATTCCATTGTATTATGGAAAACTATCAGACTATCCTAACTTATTCCTACACCACCCCTTCTTCCCTTTCTACTCTAAAGCATGCTTCTCTTAAAATCCTCAGAACAGAAACAATCCACCCTTCTCCAAGATCTGTTTTTCTTTATTTTCCTCAATATCCTTTGAAGACATTAAACTTCTGAAGGGACCCTTGTTTCTTCTTTCCCTGTTAGAATATGAATATTACATTATTATAAGCTTCTTTCAAATAAATTTTTCTTCCTAGGTTTCTCTGGGCTCTTGTTTGTATCTCAATGTTCTTGTTCTGCTCTGGTCTTCTTGTAAGGAATACTCAAAAGTCCTCTATTTTTTAAGGGTCCATTTTCCCCCATAGGATGATACTCAGCTTTACAAGGTAAGTTATTTTTAGATGTAAGAGTATATATCTTTTGCCTTTTGGAATGCTATATTCTTAGATCATGTTTTGTTTTGAGTAAAACAAACCAGGTCTTGTCTGGTCCTGACTGTAGTTCTTTGGTGTTTGATCTGTTTCTTTCTAGCAAATAAGTGTTTATTTTCTTTGCTATGGGAGCTTAGATATTGGCTATGACATTCCTGAGACTTTGTTTTAAGGTTCCTCTCTGGAGGTGATCAGAGGATTCTTTCTATCTTTACTTTGACCTCCATATCTAATAGATCTTGGAAGGTTTCATTTGTGATTTCTTAAAATATGGTACTCAGGCAATTAAAAAAAATCATAGTTTCCATAGATTCCAATGATGCTTAAATTATTTCTCCTTGACCTGTTTTCTAGGTCATCTGTTTCTACAGCAAATATTTTACATGTTTTCTATTTTCCAGTCATTCAATTGTATTCTTGTATGTTTTGCTGTCTCATAGACTAACTGATTTCTGTTTGGTCTATTCTGGTTTTCAGAGATTTCAAATCTTGGGTAAAGTTTACCACTTCTTCTTCTAAGTTACTTATTGACCTTCTAACTCTTTTTTACAGAGATTTTTAAAAGTCTCTTGCTTCATTTCTTCTAACTAGTAGTCCTTGTGGAAAAATCTATTTTTTCCCTTTGAGTTGCTGAGTTAGATTTGCAATTATTTTTTATACTGGATGGATAACTTTGAAATAATTTAGAACTCAAAAGTTAAAATAAATAAACAAGAAATGAGATCTATTCAGGAAAGGTTGTTCAAACATTGATATTGAGAGAAGTGAGCAGAAGACAAAATTTATATATATAATGTCTACAACATTATAAAGAAAAAAAAAGAGTGTCACTGAAGCATTAAAAAGTCGCAGAAGAGAAGAAAAGGAAGAAAGGAAGTCCAGAAGGAGACATAGACAAAGAGGACAGCTTTGAAATCGTGATGAATTTATTACAAACATGATAATAAAATTCATATGTAATGGAGACTTGTGGTTTCATATACAATCCTCTTTCTCTATTCTTTGTATAGGCAGCTAGGATAGAACACTGGACCTGAAGTCAAGAAGACCTGAGTTCAAATCAGTCTCAGATACTTCCTAACTGTGCACCCTTGGGCAAATCACCTAACTTCTTTCTGCCTCAGTTATCTCATGTGTAAAATGAGAATAATAATAGCTCCTGCTTCCCAGGGTATTTGTGAAAATCCGATGAAATGATATTTGTAGAGCACTTAGCACAATTCCTATCACATAGTTGACACTTAATAAATACCTTCTTTTTGTATGTGGAAATGCTCATGTTTTGTTAATTCAGATTAACAAAAAATTAAAATTTAGAGAGAAAACAGTTCAACAAAATAAACTGATCCAGTGACTTCATCTGACTAATATATACAACATTCTGTCTTTGTAACTCCCTCCCCCACTCAGCTTTCCCAAGAGGAAGAACATAAGTTGCCTTCTTATATTCTCTGGAACTATCATTGGTATTTGAATTGCTCCAGGCTCACCTTTATTTACATTGTTGGAGTTATTGTATATGGGGGTTTTTTTTTTGGTTATATTTATTTTACTCTGCATTTGTTTATACAAAACTTATTAAGCATCTGTTATGTACCAGGCACTATCTACTAAGCACTGGGAATTCAAAGAAAGGCAAGAGCAATCAATGCCTCCACAGAGTTCACAGTCTAATTGAAGAGACAGCATGTATACAATTTTGAAGAAATGTGCCATATAAAAGATACATTAGAAATATCAACAAAGGAAAAGCACTCCAATTAAGAAGGATCAGGAAAGGCTTCCTATAGATAGGGAGAGATTGAAAATGAGTGAGAGACTAAGGATAATAAAGAGAGCAAACTGCTGGAGAAGATAGGATAAAATATAGAGAGGTTAGCCTTGGCAAGGAACTTCTTCATGTGAGACAGTAGTGAAAGAAGAGATAGTGGCAAAGGACATCTGAAAGACAAGAGATGAAAAAAAGGGCCAAGAGGAACTCTCAACAAATGTCCTCAATTTACTAATGTCTAATTGTATTTCATTTCATCCACATGCCAAAGTTTAGCCATTCTTCTCCTGATTTTGTCTTTTCTGGTGGCTTTCAGTTTACATAGCAGGTGTTTAATAAATAACTGTCAAACGGCTGAATAAATAAAAGAATGAATGAAATATCCTTCCTATTGTTCCTGTCATTCACTCTTTTTTTCTCTTCTATTGGAAAGTCCAGTGTGAATGTTTTCTGTAGAGTCCTGGTGACAGAAACCATTGTGTAGTTATTTAAATTATTGAATTTATTTTTTTCTAAACTTAACTCATTTTTATACTGCTTTAAGATTTGTTTTCCTCATGATGACCCTGGAAGGTAGGTAGGGTAGGTACTATGATTCCTATTTCATAGAAGAAGAAATTGATACCTGAAGATTAATAACTTGTACTCCCATAGTCATACAGTACTAGAATTCAAACCCAGGTATCCTGACTTCCCTTGGGTCATGCAGTCAATATGTTCCAGAGGTAAGACTCCAACCCAGGGCTCCATAATATTATGCTTTATCTCATACATAAAGCCCTAAACTAAATTACTTAAAGTTTGAAATTCTTGGGTCCATTCTGATAAATCAACAAAATTTAATATGATTTGTTTCTGTTTGGCAGAGCAACATAGTATGATGAATACTGGGAACTACCACTAACAACCTCATTGTTTCCCTTTTGATCTCTTTTTTCTTCAGTACATATTTTTGGATTTTGCTTCAATTATAGAAGTAATAAATATAATTTCTTATCATTACATTACAGAGGAGATACATGAATATAGTAAATAGAAACACGTTTTGGAGTCCTGCTTTGCCTTGTATTGACTATGTAACCACAGGCAAGTCTCTGGGCTTCATAGGGTATAAAGGGAACTCCTTCCTCAGGTCGTGAACTTTCTGCTTGTCTGAACCAGCTCTAGGAGCATGACCTGGACTTGTAACCCCATGTTCTGGGTCATGCTTCTAAGGGCTGGTTCGGAGGAGCAGAAAGTTCACAACCCTAGGAAGGAGTTCCCTTTACACAATAGTGATCCCAAGCAACTCTCAAAAATTATAAATGACAGATTAGTTGACAATCTACATTAATGGATGGAGTTTCTGACATCAATGAAATCACAAGACTGGCCAAAAAAAGTTAACATGCATTATTTGAAGAAACGTTTAAGTTTCAAGATATGGATTAAGCAATGAAACCAACTCACTGGAGGGAGCAGATTGAAACTGAGAAAAAGATAATCAAGAAAAGATGATCATGTGCTCAAAGGAATAATAAACTGGAGGAATTCCATGTGAAATGGAAAGACCTCCAGGAATTGATGCAGAGTGAAAGGAGCAGAGCCAGAAGAACATTGTATACAGAGACTGATACACTGTGGTACAATCGAATGTAATGGACTTCTGTACTGGCAGCAATGCAATGACCCAGGACAATTCTGAGGGATTTATGGAAAAGAACGCTACCCACATTCAGAGGAAGAACTGCAGGAGTGGAAACACAAAAGAAAAACAACTGCTTGAACACATGGGTTGATGTGGGCATGGTTGGGGATGTAGACACTAAATGACCACACCAATGTAACTATCAATAATATGTAAATAAGTCTTGATTGATCACACATGTTAAAACCAGTGGAAATGTGCATTGGATATGGGGGGAGGAGGCAAAGAGGGGTGAAGGGGAAAGAAAATCAAGAATCATGTAACCATGGAAAATGTTTCTAAAAAAATAAAATATTTTTTAAAAAAAGAAAGAAAAGATGATCAGAATATCACTTACTAAATCAGCATGAGGCAGGATCTACCTAAAAAGGAAACTGTACATATATTATGTCAGCTCTTACTTTACCTATTTTTTAAGTTGTTGAATGTGAAAATTGAAAAACAGGGAAAAAATGTAAAGATATTGAATAATTGACATTATTTCTTTTTTATTATCCTTTTTCCAATTTTTTTATTTTTTAATTACATCTAGAAACAATTTTTGACAATCTTTTTTTGACATTTTAGAATTCAGATTTTCTCCCTCTTCACTCCTCCTGCCTCAGACAGTGAAAAGTCTAATATAGATAATACCCATACTTTCATGTAATACATATTTTCATATTGTTCAACATTATTTCTTTTTTTTTTTTTTTAAACCCTTACCTTCCGTCTTGGAGTCAATACTATGTATTGGCTTCAAGGCAGAAGAGTGGTAAGGGTAGGCAATGGGGGTCAAGTGACTTGCCCAGGGTCACACAGCTAGGAAGTGTCTGAGGCCAGATTTGAACCTAGGACCTCCCGTCTCTAGGCCTGGTTCTCAATCCACTGAGCTACCCAGCTGCCCCCAACATTATTTCTTACAGAAGTTTCACTAATGTGCTGGATTTACCACAACAAGGAGGCAAAAAAAAAAAACACCAAGAAATGAACAGCCTTCAAACACTTTATAAACTTTATACCAACTAGAAAGACTTGACAGCTGAAGGAAATAACATTTTAGAATAGAAACCTAATTGCAAAGCCTATTATTGTCTCACCCCCTCCCAAACACCGCAGGAACTTTTCCAGACAAATGTTCCCTTTCTATGCCTCCCTCATCTTATAAGCTAATTTGTTGAAACCAAATATAAGATTTGACATTTATTCAAATACTTAGATGGATCTGTCATCTCATCAATATGGTTGTTCCTTCCAATATTATAGATCCCAACCTATCCATGCCTACCCATCCCATGCAACTCCTATGAATATTTTGTTTTTGTTATTATTTTTTGAAGCCTTACCTTCTGACTTAGTATCAATTCTAAGACAGAAGAGTGACTTGCCCAGAGTCGCATACAAAGGAGGTATCTAAGGCCATATTTGAACACAGGTCCTCCCAACTCTAGGGCTGACTTTCTATCCACTGTGCTACCTAGCTACCCCCATAAGTTCTCTTCAAGAACTCAAAGTCACTTCTCTATCATCATCAGTAGTTTTTTGTCCATGTCCTCCCATAAGTTTGCAACAGGGCAGCACTTTCCTTCTTTTTCCAGATAGCACAAGAATACCAGTAGAATACTTATCAGTCTATCATCCCTTGATCTTGACATATGACCAAATCTACCTTTTTTGATGAGATATTCCCATAATGGTATCCTTTTCTTTAAACCTTCTTTGAAGAACCTTGTTATTTGTGATAACCTGTTCACAACTACTATGAACATCTCCACAGCCCTTTGTGTGGTAACCATTTTTAATTTTTCAGAGACTAAAATGCTCCATGACTCACACTCTTAATTAAAATACTGGTATTAAAAATACCTTTGTTTCTAGGAGAAGCTGAAAGCCATTGAAAGGAGCTTTGCAATTTAAGGAAGATTATCTAGTTTGCTCCTCTGTCTAATTCTGAGCCTAATGCCTTGACCATTTGTTATAGTCTACTTGAGATATATTCATACTGATGGACAGAGTCTATAGGTTGTCTAACAAAATATCAATAGACATTCTTTATCAACATGGTTTCTCTGATGACTCATCCTGGTACAGGAGTGACCTTGGGTTCTTGGAGTCTCCGCCAAAAGAATGAAAACTCTGATGGGTTCTATCATACTGAAAAATCTTTGAACTGAATCCCAGTAATAGATAGTCTAGTTTCTTGAGGACCAAACTCATAAAATATGGAAAGGTTTTCATCAGTAGATTGGCCACATCATAATGAATTCTCTGTCATGGCAACTTGTGAGGATTATTTATCTTTAGCAAATTTCATTTTATTAGATTCATTCCAATATTTGTAACTGTTGAGTTCTTTTAAAAAAATAAATTTGACTCTCTCAACCATTGTGTCAGCTATTTCTCCTAGCCTTGTATCACATAAAAATTGGATAGGCATTCTATCTATATTCTTATCCAAGTCATTGATAAAAACATGGAACAGCATGGTGTGAAGCCAAGATGCCAGAGTACAACCGGCAACTCATCTGAACTCTCCCAACATTCTCCTCCAAACATCTTTAAAATAATACTTCCAATTGAATTCTGGAATGGCAGAGACAACAAAAGGTTAGAGTGATACACTTTTCCAGACCAAGATAACTTAGGAGGTCTACAGGTGAAGTATGTGACATCAGGGTAGTGGTCAACCTAGAATACAACTCATACCATGGCAACATCAGCAGCAGGCCTTGGAGGCAGTTGCAATAGTAGCAGTAGAAGTTTGGGGAGTTCTGAGTCCAAAGATGAGGGTTTGGGAGGAGGAGGAGCTGAACAACCATTACAAAGAGATTACAGAGGACCCTTTGCACTGAATTCAAGACTCTGTTGAAATTCCTTCCAGTTCACAGTTCCAAATCAAAGAACTGCACTAGCTCTTGCAGCCACAGAAGAATAGAGACCCAGATCACAGTACCAGGGTGGTGAAAAATACTTATAGTTTCTCATAAGGTAGGAAGAGCCTTGGTCTCAGTTCTTAGGAAGAAAGGATCACTAACACTTATAGCTACAAGAAAGCTGGATCCTCAGTCATAAAGGAGCAAAAGAACTTGTGATAACAGGGTAAGCAGAGATTGTGGTCACAGTTCCAGGATGGAGAAGTGTACTTGTCACTCATAAGGCAACAGAGGCCCTAGTCTCAGTTCCAAAGAAGAAAGAATAGCTAGTAATTGTAGCTTCAGGGGAACAAAGTCCATGCTTGGGTAAGGTCCAGAGCCCAGGCCAGAAGAGCAGTGACCACACCTCTCTTTGGATCATATCACCTTGGAAATACCAAAAACATACAGACTGCCCCCTAACCCAGAACTAGCTCTGAAAACAATAGCAAGAAAAAACTGAAGCTTGCACACTGTCTCCACATCCCCAAGTAAACAGAGTCCAACTTTAACATAAAGTTTAGTCAATAAATGGACTGGGGAAATGAGCAAATGACCCCCAAAAAAACCTCCTACCCATAAAAATCTACTATGGTGATGGGGAAGATCAAGACACAAACTCAGAAGACAATGATTTCAAAAAAGCTACAAGCAAACCATCAAAGAAAATGGGATTTGGGCATAAGTCCAACAAGAATTCCTTGAATAATTCAAGAAGGATTTTAAAAATAAAATAAGAGAGGTAGAGGGGAAATTGGGGAAAGAAATGTGAGTTACACAAGAAAATTATGAAAAAAGAGTCAACAACTTGGGGAAAGAGATAAAAAGTATATTGAAGAAAATATCTTAAAAAACAAAATTGGCAAAATGGTAAAAAAGCACAAAAATCCTCTGAAGGGAGGAATGTCTTTAAAAAAACAGAATTGGACAAATGGAAAAGAAGGTACAAAAGCTCACTGAAGCAAATAACTCAAAAATTAGAAATGGACAAATGGAAGTTTTTTCATGAGACATCAAGAAACAATAAAATAGTCAATAGAATAAAAAAAATAATTCCAAGGTGGAATATCTCATTGGAAAGATGAATATCCTAGAAAATAGAGGGATTATATATGAGCTGCTTATGATGGAATGATCTTTAAAAAAAGAAGTTAAGCGGTGAGTAAGAGGGATATACTGTTTCAGATAAAGAAATTAAAACTATCAATAAGCACATGAGAAAGTGTTCTAAATCTCTAATAATTAGAGAAATGCAAATCAAAAAAATGCTGAGGTACCACCTCACACCTAGCAGATTGGCTAAAATGAAAGAAGGGGAGAGTAATAAATGTTGGAGGGGATGTGGCAAAATTGAGACATTAATGCATTGCTGATGGAGTTGTGAACTGATCCAACCATTCTGGATGGCAATTTGGAACTATGCCCAAAGAGCTCTAAAAGACTGCCTGCCCTTTGATCCAGCTATAGCATTGCTGGGTTTGTACCTCAAAGAGATCATAGATAAAAAGACTTGTACAAAAATATTTATAGCCACACTTTTTGTGGTGGCAAAAAACTGGAAAACGAGGGTATGCCCTTCAATTGGGGAATGGCTGAACAAATTGTGGTATATGCTGGTGACAGAATACTATTGTCCTCAAAGGAATAATAAACTAGAGGAATTTCATGTGAACTGGAAAGACCTCCAGGAATTGATGCAGAGTGAAAGGAGCAGAGCCAGAAGAACATTGTACACAGAGACTGATACACTGTGGTAAAATCGAATGTAATGGACTTCTTTCTGTACTAGCAGCAATGCTATGACCCAGGACAATTCTGAGGGATTTATCGAAAAGAATGCTACCCACATTCAGAGAAAGAACTACAGAAGTAGAAACACAGAAGAAAAACAACCTCTTGAACACATGGGTTGATGCGGGCATGGTTGGTGATGTATACTCAAAATGACCACACCAATGCAACTATCAATACTATGTAAATAAGTCTTGATTGATCACACATGTTAAAACCAGTGGAAATGTGCGTTGGCTATGGGGGAGAGGGCTGAAATGGGGGTGAAGGGGAAAGTAAAAACATGAATCATGTAACCATGGAAAATTTTTCTAAAAAAAATAATAAAATATTTAAATAAAAAAAAAGAGGGATACACTGGAAGAAGGGGAAAGGGAGAACAAGAATGGGGGAAATTATCTCACATAAAAGAGACCCACAAGGAAGAGCTTTTTTAGTGGAGAGGAAAATAAGAGTGACAGGCAACATTTGAATCTTACTCTCATTGGAATTGGTTTTAGGAGGGAATAACATACACATTCATTTAGGTATGGAAATCTATTACCCAAAAAGAAAGTAGGAAAAGATGGGAATGAGAGAAAGGGAGAAATGAAGGCAGGTTAAGGGAGGCAATGTGTCACTGGGCACATCACCTATCCTTGTTTGTTTCAACTCCTCCTTTGTAAAATGGGAGTGCTTTGTGATTTACTTCTCCACCTTATTTTATGGATGACGAAACTGAGGCAAAACATGATTAAGTGACTTGTCCAGGATCAGAGAGCTATTAAGTATCTAAGACCTGATTTGAACTCAGGAAGATGAGTCTTCTTGTGCCACCTAACTGCCCTAGGATATAAAATGAATCCACATAAATCAAAAGCATTTCTTTCTATATATTACCAACAAAGTGCAGCGGAAAGAAATAGAAATTCAATTTAATATAATTGCTGACAACATAAAATGCTTGGGAGTCTACTTACCAAGACAAACCAAGGAACTATATGAACACAATTACAATACTTTTCACATAAATAAAGGCAGATTTAAACAAATGAAGAAATATCAATTGCTCAAAGGTATGCCAAGCCAATATAAAAAAATGACAATTCTACACAAATTAATTTGCCTATTCAGTGCCATAACAATCAAACTAACAAAAAATATTTTATAGAGCTTGAAGAAGTAATAACAAAATTCATCTGGAAGAACAAAACTGCAAGAATATCAAGGGGATCAATGAAAAAAAGTGTGAAGGAAGGTAGCCTAGCAGTATCTCAACCTATATTATAATGTGATAATCATCAAAGCAATCTGGTACTGGCAAAGAAATAAAGTGGTAGATCAGTGGAATAGATTAGTTACACAATACACAGTAGTAAATGACCCTAGTAATATAATGATTGATATACCCAAAGATCCAAGTTTTAGGGACAAGTCACTATTTAAGAAAAATTACTTAGAAGACTGGAAAGTTTGGCAGAAACTATGTATATATAGACAAACATTCAGACCATATACCAAGACAAGATCAAAATGCCTTAATGCTTTAGACAGAAAAGCAAATTAGGGGAGCATAGACTAGTTTAATTGTCAAATCTATGGATGAGGGAAGAATCTATGACCAACCAAGAGAGAAAAACAATCATAGAATATAAAATGGATAATTTTGTTTACATTAAATTAAAAACAATACAGCCAAGATTAGAAGGAAAGAGGAAACAGAGAGGAAATTTTGTTAGAAGTTTCTTTGATAAAGGCTTCATTTCTTAACCATAGAGAGAAGTGAGTCAAGTTTATAAAAATATTAGTCAGTCATTCCCCATTTGGCAAATGGTCATAGGATATGAACAGGGTTTTTTAGAACTTTTTAGAAGAAGAATTCAAAGCTATATATAATCATATGAAAAATGTTCTAAATCACTATTAATTAAAAAAATGCAAGTTAAAAACAACTGAAAGGTATTATCTCACACCTAGCAGATAGACGAATATGACAGAAAAGAAAAATGACAAATGTGGGAGGGAATGTGGAAAAATTGGGACATAAATGCACTCTTGATAAAGTTGTGAATTGAACTTGCCCAAAGGGCTATAAAATTGTTCATACTCTTTGACCCAGCAATACCACTATTAGGTCTATATCCTAAAGAGATCAAAGGAAAAGGAAAAGGACTTATATCTACAAAAATATTTATAGCAGCTCTTTTTGTGGTGGCAAAAAATTAGAAAATTAAGGAAATGCTCATCAATTGGGGAATGGCTAAACAAGTCATTATATATTATTGTGATGGAATACTATTGTACAATAGGAAATTATAGAAGGATGATTTCAGAAAAACCTAAGACTTACATGAATTGATGCAAAGTGAAACGAATAGAAACAGAAGACCATTGTACACAATAACAGTTATATTTTATGATGATCAACTGTAAATGACTTTGCTTTTCAGATTAAAACAATTATCCAAAACAATTCCAAAGGACTTCTGATGAAAAATCCTATCCATGTCCAAAGAAAAACCTGATAGAGTCTGTGGATTGAAGCATATATTTTTTCACTTTGTTTTTCTCACTTTTTTTTTGCAACTTTGGTAATACATTATGCATGATTTGGCATGTTGATTAATATCATATTTCTTGCCTTGAGTATGGGGGGTGTGGGATGGAGGGAGAGAATTCAGAACTCAAAATTTAAAAGAAATGAATGTTAAAATAAATAAATAAATAAATAGAAGTGTTTAAAATAATAATAGTAATAAAAACTGAGTAACTTAAAAAATAAGTTAATGCAGCAGCACAAAACCAAGAATAGAACCCTGGGTTATTCCACAACACTCCTTCCAAATTGATACTGAACTTTTAGTCACTAATTTTTATTCTTCCAACTTGTTCTTACTACAATTATAATAGCACAGGGGCAGCTGGGTAGCACAGTAGATAGAGCCTGGAAGAACTGGGCTCAAATCGGGCCTCAGATACTTTCTAGTTGTTTGACGGCAGACAAATCACTTACCTCTGATTGTCTAGTCCTTGACATTCTTCTATTTTAGAACTGATACTAAGACAGAAGGTATGGTTGTTTTTTAAAAAATAAATAAAAATAGCTAACATTTATAAAGCTTTTACTATGTGTCAAGCTCTCTGTTAAACACCTTAGAATTATTATCTCATCTGATCCTCACAATAATTCTGGGAGGTAGATATTATTTTCCCAATTTTTGTTGTTCCATCCTTCAGTTGTGTTTGATTCTATATGACTTCTCTCATGCCTTAGCATGCCTTGCCCTTTTATCCTCTACTATCTCTCAAAGTGTGTCCAAGTTAGTGTTCATTGTTTCCATGACACTATCCTTTTTTTAATTTTAATTTTTTTTAACCCTTACCTTCCATCTTAGACTCAATACTATGTGTTGGTTCCAAGGCAGTGGGAATTAAATGACTTGGTCACACAGCTGGAAAGTGTCTGCGGCCAGATTTGAACCTAGGATCTTCCATCTGTAGGCCTGGCTCTCAATTCACTGAACCACCCAGCTACCCCTATCCTTCTTATCCTCTGCTGTCTCCTTCTCCTTTTGCTTTCAATCTTTCCCAGCATCAACTTCTTTTCCAATAAATCCTTCCTTTTCATTATGTGGCCTAAGCTCCAACTTCACTATTTGACCTTCTAGTGAATAGTCTGAATTAATTTCTTTAAGTATTGAGTGATTTGATCTCTTTAGTGTCCAGAGAATTCTCAAAAGTCTTCTCCAGCAGCACAGTTTAAAAGTGTTGATTCTATAGCACTCAGCTTTCCTTATAATCCAACCCTCCCAGTCATACACAGCTACTGGAAAAAACATGACTTTGATTCTATGGACCTTTGTCAGCAAGGTAAGATCTCTGCTCTTTTCCTCAATTTTACAGATGAAGAAACTGGGGAAAGCAGGTTAAATGATCTGCCTAGGATCACATAGCTAGAACATGAGGTCAGAATTTAACTCAGATTTTTCCTGACTCCAGGCCCACCTCACAGCCCAAATAATCTTCCTAACTGTCCACATTTATTTATATTACATATAAAAATAACATGACAGACTGTCAAATACTTAGCTAAAATATAGCTAAAAATATAAAGTATATCTTTAGCATTCCCCTGATCTACTTATCTAGCTTCTCTGTCAAAAAGTGAAATGAGGTCAGTCTGACCTGTTCCTGCTGAAGTCATCACTCTTTGTGATCACTTCTTCCATTTCTAGATATGCATTAACTATCCTTTTAATATGTTCTCAAATTTTGCTAGAAATTGCCATCTAGTTTGTCAGTTTTCAGCCTTCATGCTTCTCTCTTTGAAAAAAAAATTACTAAAATATTTTCTCTCTTGTCTAGTCCTCAGGCAGCCTTTCTGTTTTCTGCCAACTTTGAAATATCATTTACTGTGACTCAGCGATTATATTCACAATTTCTTCCTGTACCCTATGTTGTAGTTCATCTGAGTTTGGTGAAAAGTAGTTAGGTAGTCTATCTCCCTACATATCTTGGATATTAGTTCCCTATTTTCATTATCTTTTCCAGTTCATGGCAGAGTAATTAGGAATTTTGCCTTTTCTCTATCCTCAATTACTATAGTTTTATTAATCCTAAATGTCTTAAATTTTTTTTATTCATATCTTTTATCCAGTATTGACTAGCTTATGTTACCATTCTACAAAAAGAAAGACTACAAGTCTGCTGAATAATCAAGTAACCTCTTCCTTTCTTTCTTCTCTAAACTCTGACCAAGCCCACGGGCATAACTCAGGTGTGTGAAACAGTCATGATATTGAATCTGTATCAGAACAAATGACTAATCAGGGAACAATGAAGACTTTGTTCTTTGTCTAAGGATATCTTTGCATTGATTTTCATTCTCTTTTGGTAATTACATAGAGATACTAACTTAAAAAAAAAAATCCTTATCTTCTGTCTTAGAATCAATACTAAGCATCAGTTCTAAGGCAAAAGAGTGGTGAGGGCTAGACAACTGGAGTTAAGTGACTTGCCCAGAGTCACACAACTAGAAAGCATCTGAGGTCGGATTTGAACCCAAGACCTCCCATCTTCACGTGTGACACTTTACCCACTGGGCCACCTAGTTGCCCCAGTGCTATTTAATAGTAGTTACAAACTATCTGTGGATATGATGAATCAAATCTGTGCCAGAAGCTCTATACTTTTGTTGGTTTTGAATGACAAAAGCTATTTTTACATGGCACCTCCATAACACATAAAGTTATGAAATTATTTTTAATTACTATCTTTTGCTATCAAAAAAGAATGCTTAGATTTTCTGGGACAACAATTTGGGGATGAAGTCTTCTCTTTTTTATATTTGAGTAAGTTGTACTCTAGCCTTCTCTGACTATTGTTTTCTCTTTTTTAGAGTGGCATTTATTGTTTTCATAGAAAAATCTTATACAATTCTAATTAGTAGTTTGTTTAAATAAAAGTCACTTCTCATTGGTTACTAATAAAATTGTTTTCTTCTAAAGCTCTGAAGCTTAACAATAATGTATCTGGGTAAGATGAATTTAAGATTTACCATCTTGAGGTTTTCTTCCTCTGAATTCTATTGATTTAAAACAATATTTTACTATACATATAATATATCCTACAATGTAGTGGTCAGATTTTCTTTTTTAAGTAAATCCAGTGCTTTTAAATTTTCTTTTTTCCCTAGATGTGCCATTTTTTATCCACATTGTTTTTAAATCTTTTTTAGTTGAGTATTTACTGGGCATATTTTTATGTTTTCTTTGTTTCTGCTATTCTTTCCATGAGTAATGATCACTTTTTATGTAATTCATTTTTATTTGTTTACATTTTCAATGAATATTTCTAAACTGTAACAGTTTGCCATTCTGTCCTGAGATTCCTTAGTTGTACTCAGTTGCTTTATTTAGTCTTGTGGTATTTTAAATATTTTTTCTCTTAATTTCTTTAGAAAGAGAGAGAAAGAACTTTGTTACTAGTACTATTAATGGTATTTTGTCTACTTACTTTTTTCTTTTTTTTGCCTTTGTTTCTTTTAATTCATGATTTGTTTTTCTTCTGATAGAGTTCTTTTGTTTGTTTATTTACTTATTTCCTTGAATGCTCTTTTAAAAATTAATTTTGAGAATTTCTGGTCATTATGTTTTTGAGGAAGCATTTCAATTGCTTTTTGAGGAATGATTATTGAAGAGATTGCTTTCCTTTGGCAAGATTCCTTATGCTCTCTCCTGCCAGTGTCTTCATCAGTTAATTATTTTTGAGAAACAAACTATGAATGAATGAATGTCTGCAACTAATAGACAACAATTCTCTCCAGTTTCTTAATATACTATCATTTTTCCCCTCTTAATTTAAGAGGGAGATTTTAGGTATTTTATAGATATATATTTAAAGTGTGGCCGCCAGGAATCAACAATTCAGGTTGATTCTGTAATTAAATTAAACCCAAGTCAGGACTGGGTTTAAGGTCGTTTATTTACAGTTAGGAGGGTAAAGGGTAGGGAAATAGAGTGAGGGAGAGTCTAGTCCAGGCCTGCAGAGGCCTGGACGGAGAGAGAAGGTTAGAAGGCTAAATAAATGAGGCTACAAGCCACAAGACCATAGCAATCAGAAAGGCTATAAGCCTACTTAAGGCAGAGTTTGGAAACACCAAGATAGGCCCAAGGAAGTCAGCCTAACTTACCCACATGACAATTCAGAGTAGAAGCTGCCTGAGGTCTCATCTGAGATCCTTCGGCACCAAGTTCAAAGCGGGAACTCTCTTCCACAGGAAGTAACCAACATACTTGAAGAGATAGTGTCTCTCCTCACTTCCCGTGGATCCACCTCTAATTCATGTGGACAAATGGCAGCTTCTGCACTGATTTGGACTGCCCAAAGGGCAGTCCCTTGTTCTTGATTTGTTACTCATTGTCACGTGTGGGTAACTCGTCTCCTCTCCCCACTAAGGGAGGTGAGGATGACGTCATCTCTATGCCTAGTGTAAGTAGAGTTTAGACTATGAATGGGATAGAGCTAATTCTATTTACACATTACTATGCAAGTTGTTATATACTGCCAGAGACTATCCTCAGGAACTCAGCCATTAGTTTGTTTCCACTTCTGAGGAGCCTGGTATTTGTTCTTTTAGAAGGTTTATACATTGAACAGATTTCTGTATCAATGAAGCAAGGTACATTTATTCTGGAAAGGATTTCCTTAAAGTCAAGCCTACATATTCCATTCTGTATATGAGATTTTAGCAGCATGGGTTGTGTCCATGTTTATTCTTCCACCAAAACCCAAAGGTACTTATATGTCATTACTATTATCTCTAACTTTAAAATGAGAAAACTTACACTCAGAGAAATAAAGTGATTTACCCATGGTCAATTACAGCTAGGAAGTATCACAGGTGAAATCTGAGCCTAGGTCTTCCTAACTCCACGTTCATGATTCTGCCCACTGCCCCACATTGCTTCAACACAATGGGAAAGCAATATTGGGTTGAATATTACATATAGACCAAGTAAAGGAGATATTAAAATAAATAGTGAATTTTTTCTTAAACATTTTCTTTTTAAGGTCATTTTTTTCTCTTTTTTTTTTATTTTAAACCCTTAACTTCTGTGTATTGACTTATAGGTGGAAGAGTGGTAAGGGTAGGCAATGGGGGTCAAGTGACTTGCCCAGGGTCACACAGCTGGGAAGTATCTGAGGTCGGATTTGAACCTAGGACCTCCCGACTCTAGGCCTGGCTCTCAATCCACTGAGCTACCCAGCTGCCCCTTTTTAAGGTCATTTTTAAAAGCCTTTGACCTGATTGTGTTCTACTCTATCACAAGGCATCACAAATATGACCTCCCAAGACAGAATGGGAAAGAATATTCTCTTCATTCTGTTCTTATAAAAACCAGAGTTGTAGTCTTATCCTAAGCCTCTATCATGAAGTTTCATGGTTGGCTATTCTCCATCAGCCTAGTCTCTCCACTATAAACTGGTCCATCTAGCTGGTCCAATAGCTTTTTATCCTTGAGCTTAAAGATCATCAGAATATCCATGTTGATGA
The DNA here is from genome assembly GCF_016433145.1 of Gracilinanus agilis. Taxonomy (NCBI): domain Eukaryota; kingdom Metazoa; phylum Chordata; class Mammalia; order Didelphimorphia; family Didelphidae; genus Gracilinanus; species Gracilinanus agilis. The sequence goes on along the minus strand of NC_058131.1, from coordinate 426,492,645 downwards.
ACCATAGAGAAGGTCCATATGTTACCCCTGATTCAAGATCTTCTCTTTAGACAGAGAAGGTGGGGTGAGATATGTGTCGGTCTCAGCCTGGGCATCTAGGAGAGAGGAAAAGGGTATTTGTTTGGCTCTGGAGGATCAAGGAGATTATCACACAGGGATATACTTGGAGCTAAACTCTTAATTGGGAAGAATCCCAAACCAAAGTGCTTGAAGAGAGATTAGATGAGAGAATAATAAAAATTTGGTATTTCTTCATTGCTTCAATGTTTACAAGACACTTTGCATACCATATTAGCCTTAATATAGTGCGACGTTTTTTCCTCCAATATGTACCTTTGAAAGTTGCATTCACCATATTCAAGCACTCCAGCTTTGAAATCATAAGTTGCGTATTATGCACCTCAGCATGCATTTTAGTGCATCTATTTGTAATCACTATATCATAAAGGAATTGAGAATTCATGTTATGATGCAACATTGTTCAAATGTACTGGAAGTGTCTTGAGGAGAACACTGAAAATAGATTTAGGCTAAATTGTTGCAACTTCACGTATGTGTGGTCTCACAGGAATCATCTTTCACACACCCGTTGGGTTGCAGTGGCGATAGATCTAACACCAGTGTTTTTGGTTTTGGCAGCTCTTATGCCAAAGCTCTTGTATTTATAATTTCTGAACATTTACCCTTTATTTATTTGACGATGGGTAAAGAAAATAAATATTGACCTTGTTGAAGAAAAAAAGGCTTCTTCCAAAATCCAAGTTAATAAAGAAATCCGACTAAGTTATGATATAAACTTTAAAATACTTGTGGCTCAGGACACAGAAAATACAAAACAACATTCAAGCTTCCAAGAAATACAGTGTTCCAGAAGCAACTGTACGTCTTTGGCAAAAACATATAGATACATTCAAATCTGCTTCAAACTTCTTTAATTTGTTTTCAGGACCTTGAAAAAACTTTGACTATGAAGAGTCTGCATTATTCATGAGTAAAGAAAAAGTTGTAATTTAAAAGGAGAAAATAAAATGGGTATTTCCTCTTTCTGAGTTACCCTTCAAAATACTTGGGATCACACTATATTGGAGCTCATATTATATTCAGGCTAATACAGTACATCTTGTGATAAGCCTTACAACAACCCTCTGAGGTGGTCACTGCAGGGCTTTTTAACTCTATTATCACCAACAAAACAGAGATTCAGAAAAGTTAACTGATTTGCTTATGGTCACACAGCTAGGATTTCAGGCAGGATTTCAACCCAGGTCTCTTCTGACTCCAGGTAGGGAGAGTGTTTCTATACTGTCATACCTCAGAATGAGGGAAGATTGAAGGGGAAGGGAATAAGTATTTACATGGCACTGACTATGGGCCAGGCACTATGCTAAGTGCTTTACGAATATTGTCTTATCTGACCTTCATAACAATGGTTCAGGGTAGGTGTTAGTATCTCCCCATTTTAGAGATAGGAAACTGAGGCAAATAGAGGTTAGACAACTTGCCCAATATAACACAGCTAGGAACTGTCTGAGGCTAGATTTGAACTCAGATCTTCCTGACTCCAGATTCTACATTTTATCCACTCTGACACCTAGCTGCCTGCATGAGGTGTTTTTTTCTTTTACCCCAAAACTTTTCCTGTCAGATTGTCAAGATCTGTCAGAGGGATCAGCTATTCCCTTAAAGGGTGGGGAAATGGAGACCTTGAGAGCTTGAAAGAGGTCTCTAGATCATCAATGCATATAAGCACTTGTAATCTTTGATCCTTTAGGCATCACATATCTCTGACTATGATTGCCCAGGCAGTTTATGGTGAGGGCAGCCTGGGCTCTGCTGAACTTTGGGTAATGGGGAGTTTCTCCTGTCTGGATGGGAACCCTCCTTTAAGGGAGGCTCTTCCTGGCTCCCATCTCAGTAGCAGGGTCTAGCCCCTAGTCTTTTGCATCCTAATCTTATCAGTTTGAACTACAGTTCTCGGGTTCTTGACTTCTGACCAAGGTTCCAACATAAGAGAGTTTCCCAGTTTCTATCTTAACTGCTGCATGTTAGCAGGAGGTATGAGGTTTCAGGGAATTTCAACTTGTATGGCATTCCTTCCTCCACCCCAAGAAGGGCTAGAGTAGAGATAGGAGTCAACAGAGGGGCTGCCACAGGCAAAATGTGGGCTGGTGAAGCCTAATATCCTCATCCTACCAGGGACAAACCTCTCTTGTCCCATGTACCTCATCCTTCCACCCCCAACTAGGCTGGTACTTGGGGCCAATGATGAGCTCCAATCATGCTGTGATAGTGATTTCTTCCCTGATGATTTTGGGGTTGGGGAAAGAGTTATTTTGCTAAGCAAGAGACTCAGTTACTAAATCCAAAAACAATTCCCAGACAAACAGGTAAGACTTCTAGGGAACTTAATCCCAAAGACCTCTGAAAAAGGTAGATGTTCGTTTCTGGATATGTCACGGACTAAACTTAGACCAGCTTTTTGCCCTGTTTGTTATGACACTGGGTGCCACTACTGGCAGGCAGTTTTACCCAAAGCACTATGTGAATTTACAGCATAGAATTCACAGGCTTAGTCTAAGCCCCTTTCAAGGACATCTGGATTTTAGGGGACAGAGCTCTGGCCAAGATTGCCAGTAAGCAGAGTGTCCCTAATGATCCAAGCCTTCAGGTCAGACATAGACCTAAAAGATAGGCGTGGGCCCTTGGACCCTGTTTCCCACTAACATGCAGTTTGTGACCTTTGAACACCAAATCCTACAACGCCTCCAGAAGCCACATATGACACAGAAGGTCCTTCTGCCTTAGTCCTACTGCTAGAGGACAAACAGAGGCTAGAGGAGGAAAGAATTAATTGGAAAGAGTTTTTAAGAACCCCACAAAGAAAGCATTAAGAAGAAGGAAATGCAATTGTTACACATTACAATACAAAAAGCGGATACAGACTAAAGAATAGAAGCTTGGCTTCTTTTCTACTCAGTGATACTCATTGCTGGCAAGGGGCCACAATTTAAAAGCAACAAGCAACCAGAATCCATCCTACCATCCTTTGCTGAGGAAGGTTTACTGGGAGGAAGTGTGCTGAATTCTAGCTATCTATATTCACCACAAACTGCTGTTGTTTAAGGTAGGAACACACAGAGTGCCCCTGAGTAACACTGCTTTGGTCTGAATTGCCCTTTTAGTGACCATTCCACTCTTTATTCTGCCCCATTCCTTCTGCCTCCCACAATTGCTTCCCACATCTCATTCCATAGCAGTTATGGGAGTGTCAAGACCTATATAATATATTCATGGGAATCACTCAGCCAAGTCTATACTATGCAGGTGGATTATTTATCCCCATTCCTTCACTATCTAGAAGAAGGGCTCTGTAGATATGTATGTTCTACTTTGAGAAAAGGGCAGACACTTCAGGATCCCTGCCTTAAGAAAAAGAGACTTCTCACAGCCCTTCACAGCCATCTCTGGAACTTGTCCTAGGTTTCCTGTCTACTGTGTGCCTGGCTAAAAAGTCCAACTTCTTTTGGGATTTGAAACCTTTATTAAAAAAGATTTTAGCACTGTTTCTCTGAATTCCTCTGAAATCCTCTAAGACCTTCATGATTTATTGGGACATTCCTTGACAGAGTGCAAAATATTTTGCTGAACTTTCAGGTGCACAGCCTACAAAGGCAGCAAGGTCATTTTAGAGTAGAGTTGTTGTTGTTCACTAGTTCCAGTCATGTCCAGCAATTTGTGACCTCATTTGGAGTTTTCTTGGCAAAGATATTGGAGGGTTTTGCCATTTTTCTTCTCCAGATGAGGAAACTGGAATTCAGTGACTTGCCTAGAGTCACTCAGCAAAGAAATGTCTAAGGCTAGATTTGAATTGAGGAAGATAGGTCTTCCTGGCTCCAAGTCCAGCAATCTATCCACTGTGTCACCTAGCTGCCCCTTAAGTAGAGCATTAAATGTCTAAAGCAGTGGTTCCCAAACTTTTTTGGCCTACCGCCCCCTTTCCAGAAAAAAACATTACTTAGTGCCCCTGGAAATTAGTTTCTTTTTATTTTAATAGCAATTAATAGGAAAGATAAATGCACCTGTGGCCATCACCAGCTTCCTGGATCACTGCAGCACCCACCAGGGGGCAGTGGTGCCCACTTTGGGAATCACTGGTCTAAAGGAATGCCTGCAGCCGTAGAGGATAGTTGCCAACTGTGTTGATGGAGAAAACTTCATTCCTAATACCTGTGAGGAAGACTGATGTAAATTCCTTGGCTTATGACTAGTTCAACCTCCTCATTTTTAATATGTATAAAGCAAGCAGTTTGCCCCAGATCATACATGACAGAGCTAGGGTCCTCACTCTAAATTTCTAATACATTTATACTACCTTGTCACAGACTGACTCAAATTGCCATGCTCTAAGCCAGTTCTAGCTGTATCTTTTTTTTTTTTTAAACAGCTGGGAGAAGTTAAATGGCTCAGTGGACTGACTGAGAGCCAGACTTAGAGATAGGAGGACCTAGGTTCAAATCTAGTCTCACATACTTCTTAGCTGTGGGACCCTGGGCAAGTCACTTAACCCCCATTGCCTGACCCTTACTGCTCTTCTGCCTTGGACTCACAGTATTAATTCTGATGATATAAGAAGTTGGGGTTTTTTTTAAATTAAAATAAATAAAAATAAAAAAGAATCAGCAAAAATTTCAAAAGTCATTAATTTTTGTTCTTGAAACTCACAAGTATAGTTGTAGGGATCTCAATAACTATGCACCGAAGCACTAAGGAGGATGAGTGCTGGGATTCTTTGCACAAAAGTTAAAAAATGTGTTTTTTCATTTTCCAAACCATGCCCTCTAATCAAAGGCCATTAGCATCAAGAACCTGATCCATACTGGCTACTCGGGGTTTTGTGGTGGTAAAAATAGGAGAAGTGTATGTAAACATGGGCATTTTCAAATTCAGTTTCAGAGACAAGACAAGGGGTACTGGGTGAAGGCAAAGATATAGAACCCTTATTCTGCTCCCAGGTCAACCTCTTCATCTACTCAAGTACATGAGGCATTTTTACACTTTTTCCTGGGTTTCCTTTTCTATTGTAAGCCAGGATTAAATTGCCATGGCAGGGGGAGTACTCTGTTTCCTGGGTGTTCCATTTTCCTTCATTTTGGGGATGCTCTTTGGAGATAGTGCTGTACACTGGAAAGAACACTGGATTTGAAGTCAGTGGTCTTGAATTGTAGTTCTACTACATACTACCAATTGGACCTGAGGCAAACCATTTAACCTATTTGATTTGCAGGGGGAAATTTTTTAAATTTCTCTTGCCTTCAGTTTCTTCATCTATAAAGTAAGAGTTCTGGATTCATTAATCTCTAGGATCTCACCTAAGTCTAAATTTGTGATCCTTTTACTGAGGAGTTGAGAAGCATGAAATTTTGAAAGCAGTTTAAGGTTCAATGACTTTTTGGCAGACTTCGTACAAAATTTAAAACCTACAAAGTATATGAAAGAATAAAAGAGCAGACTTGTTTACTGATTCCCCAAATGATTCTATCTATTGCTTCCAAGTTGTGAATGAGGAATTGGGGAAAAGTAACAAAATCTGTTGGGAATTAACCACTACAACATTGTATATTCTCTAGCTGTAAAACACAACTGTAATAAGAACATTCGTTCAGTCATTTCAGTTATGTCTGACTCTTTGTGACCTTATTTGGGGTTTTCTTGGCAGAGATACTAAAGTGGTTTGCAATTTCTTTCTCCAGATCATTTTACAGATGAGGAAACTGAGGCAAACATAGTTAAGTGACTTGCTCAGGGTCACACAGCTAGTAAGTATCTGAGGCTGAATTTGAACTCTAGTCTTCTTGACTCCAAGCTCAGTGTTCTATCCACTGTGCCATCTAACTGCCAATAAGAACATAAGAAAAATCTAATTTTTAATTGTTATAGGGTGTGATCATTGGTCCTAAAAATGATTGATAATTAAAACAAAAAAACCTCAAAAAGTCCATTTACAAAGGAACATGATTCTCTGAATGAAAGTTTTGTTTCTAGTTTGGGTAATTCAGGTAGGGAGTAGATTTATTTCTTGAAAGAAAAAATTCTCAAACTGAAAAGCAAACGTGTTATATAATGGGGGTGGGTGGGAAATGCTAGATTGGAGTAAGGAGATCTGAGTCCAAATCCTCCCTCAGTCAGCTACATACTAGTCATATGACCCATGTCAAGTCATAGGATTATATTTAGATCTAGAGTTCATCAGGCAGCTAGGTTGTGCAAAGAATAGAGTGCCACGTCTGGAATCAGAAAGACTAATTGTGAGCTAAACTCCAGCCTCAAACACTTACTAGCTGTGTGACCTGAGGCAAGTCCCTTATCTCTGTTTATCTCAGTTTTCTCTTCTATAAAATGAACTGGAGAAGGAAATGATAAATCACTTCAGGATCTTTGCCAAGAAAACGCCAAATAGAGTCACAAAGAACAACCAGAGTTGGAAAGGATTTTTAGTGGAAGTTATTAAGATCCTCCAGCCTGGTATAAGGTTCTTAACTTTTCTGTGTCATGGATCCTTTTGTGAACCCTGATGAAGTCTATGGACTCTTCAAAAGAATATTTTTAATATATTAAAAAATTACCAGGGAAACCAAATGTAACTGTATACTACAATATATATGGCAATATGAATTAAATAAGTAGAGATGTAATTTTTTTCCCTCCAAGTTCACAGACTCTTGAAATCTATGCCCATGAACCCCAGGTTAAGAAGTCTTTCCCTGGAGGTCTCCAGAACTGGCAAACTTTCTATCTTCATATCTTGAACACCCACATTTTTTACTCATGGATGGTGAGAATTGTAAGTATGCCTTAATTTATGTAATAGGATAGTTGAGGGGGGAAATAATAATGTAGTTTTATTTCAAATTTTAAAAGGTTACTTTCCAAAGAAATAGGAATTAATGCTATCATAGTGTAGTTTTGTTGTTGTTCAATTGTTTCAATTTTGTCCAAACTCTTTGTGACCCCATTTTGGATTTTCTTGGCAAAGATACTAAAGTAGTTAGCCATTTCCTTCTCTAAATCATTTTATAGATGAAGAAACTGAGACAGACAGGGTTAAGGGACTTGCCCAGGATCATACAGCTAGTAAGTGCCTGAAGATAAATCTTTTGACTTCAGATGCTGTACTCCATCCACTGAACCAACAGCTGCCCCATAGTGTGAATACTCACCCCTAAATTATATATGATAAAAAACTAAAGGCTGCTGGGGAAATGTGCCAAGGGAAAGAAAAGAATTTATATCATTAGCAGCATGGGAGAATACTGAGACATGATATATTTAGGTCCTGTGACACATAATAACTACTTAACCTCTTAGAACTTAAGGAAACCCTCTAAGATAAGTTACAGATGATATCCTGCATGGGTGGAAGGAGTTCTCTTATAGTTTTCTATGCTGATGAAATGATAGGTCTAGACCCCTCCCCAAAAAAATACTTTCTTGAAGTGGAATCCACCTATACATACATACAGTACACCTATACATAATACAGAACACAAGTGAGTTCATTCAGTCTTGTTTGAGGAATGCTGACTTGAGAACAGGAAGGTATAACAAGAGTTCTTTCAATATTTAAGATTTGCAAAGCCATAGTTATTCTCTTCTTTCCCATCTTATTTGCACAAGGGTCCATTGGGCTTCCCAAGCTCACTCCCAACATTTGGGCTCCCAGGTTTCACATCCTGTGCCTTCCAGAAATCAAAGCCAGTCCATTAGGAGACTGAAAGCCCAGGTGCTAGATATGAGAGTAGATGCCTTCAAAGGCTGAATCCTGACCTGCCTTGCCTGCTTTGATCCTCCCAGGATCAAATACAAAACAAAGAAGGCAGAGGTTTTAGCATTTCTTTACAGAAGGGAAAATGAGTCAAGGAGATTAGTGGCATGCTTAATCAAGGAATGAACAACAAAAGAGAGAAACGCTTATATCCCAGCTCTTATGACCCACTGCCCAGGACATTGTGACCTGGGCTTCAGTAGAGGTCAATGAGAGATGGGCATGTGTGCAAAACAGGAAGCCCTTTAGATGCATGGTAATTACCCCCATCAAGGTTTTAAGCTTCAGTCTTCCAACATGCTACTATTTTAGGAGACATTGTTAATATCCTGCCCTTAGAAAATGAGATTATATTTTTAAAGCACTTAGCCCAGTGCCTGCCACATAGTAGGTGATATGTAAATGCTTAATATTTTCTCTCCCTCCTTAAATCACACATTCTGCCTCATTTTCAAAATTTTGTATCACTAACACTTAGCACTCAATGAATGGTTTTTCATTCATTCACAGAATTGTGAAAATAACTTGAAAATTATAGGGGCATTCAAAGATTTCAATCTGATCAATGATCAACGAAATGACCAGCTGTAATTTCAGAGGACTTAGGATAAAATATGCCTTCTAATCTGCCTGAAGTCAGAAGGTCAGTGACTGTGCAACAAACACATTTGATAAACATTTATTCAGTGCCTACTATATGCCAGGCACTATGTTTGGTGCCAAAAATATAAAGTCAAAAAATGAAAACAGTTCCTGCCCTCAAGTGACTCGTTCTACTGGAGGGAAAACAGATATGCCAAAACAAAATATATGCAAAATAAATATAATTTCCCAGGATAGGATGGAGTAGGAGATTGAATAGGACACTAACCATAAGCAAGTCAGGAAAAGCTTCAAGTAGGGAATGACAATTGAGCTGAACCTTAAATGGAGGTAAAAATCCCAAAAACCAGAGGCAAGAAGGGAGAATATCCTAAACATAGTGAACAACCTATTCACTAAAGGCAAAGTTGTAAAAGTTTTTTGTTTTTGTTTTTTTTAATCAGGCACAGGGAACAGCATATAGTCAAGTCTGGCTGGTTTATAGAATGAGATAGAAGTCTCATTCCTTCTAATGACATAGAGGACCACCAGATCTCATTTCTTGTACCAATGCCTTCTAAGGTCTGACTATCTGCCAACCACTGTATCTTTAGGACCTGTGGGCCATCTGCCCTCCATTTTCAGGAGAAGGACCAAGCCAGCTATGATTTTTCTTTCTTCTTCAGTCTGCACTCCTGGATCTGGACTCTTTCTATCATTCCCCATCCCACACCCAATTTCACCATTCTCCAACTTTTAGATTCATGTCATGTATTGTTTTTCCCCTTTTGGAATGAAGGCAGGGACTCTCTGTTTATATTTATAAGCCTGGTACAGAGCAATTGAGCTCTTAATTGGGGGTTTGTTGATTTGACTGAAGTTGAACTTATCTTTTATGGGTTTGCTTTCCCAAATTGGGTGGAGAAAATCCATCCTCAAATTCACCCTTAAATACTTACTGTGTAACCCTGGGAAAGTCACTTAGCTTCTATTTGCCTCCATTTGTTCAATTGTAAAATGGGGAGAAATAGCAGCACCTATATCACAGTATTGTTGTGAGGATCATATAATTGAAAGTTGATTTTAATTGTGTTTTAAACTTGATCAAAATGGCATAGGTTGTTACTCTCCCAGGCATTATAAATCTGGACTCCTTACTTTTTTAACTTCACCCTCCACTTACATCCCAGGTCATTTGAGTTTCAGTTTTATTATTTTAGTTTATATCTCCACCCTGGTATTCAAGCTGATTCAATCAAAATGAGTATAGACTACACCCATGTCCTGTATGCTCATCCTATAATACAACACACCCATATCTACAGATTGATTCTAATCCTGATCCTATCACCTATGGATTGCTCTAGGCTCCCTCCCTGACCACCTTTTACACACTTGGCAGGCCTTTGATGTCCACCAAACTTTCTCCTATAATTCCAAGCTGTTGCATGAGAAGAGATCACACCTGGGTAAAAGAATTGGCCATAAATCTGCCAGTGAATTAAGGAGATATCTATCCCAAGCATTTGAAAACTTTCCCTGGCAAAATGGGTAGATGTGTTCTAATGTCCACAAAAGCAGCAGAAGCAGGCGCAATAGACTATTGGTCTAACATTGAAGACACCAAATTCATCCACTACATCTATGGTCATTGCCAGCAGTCCTGACTCATGTCTAGCCACTGGGCTTGAAAATCTCTGGAAGAGAGAGTAAAGTTGATGACTTTATACAACTCTGCCTCACTTAGATCTAATTCATTCACAAGTCGGGAAATCACCCAGCATCCACTATTTTACCCCAACATTATGATGCAATTAGTCCTTTACAAAAATGAAGAATATAAGAACTTCCTTCTCCCAAAGAAGAAGTAATAGGGAGGAGGTGAAGTAACTCTTAACCTACCTCCTCATTAAAATGTTCACTAATCAGGATTTTTGCCAGGGGAGGTCCAAATGATGTAGCCAGGCCACTCAGAAGGAAAACACATCTTTGTTTGAAAGACTCTTTTGGCTTTTTCTTGGGATCTTTGATCATTGAGAGAAGACATTGCCCCAATTTATTGGTTATTGCTATTGATCATGCTCAGGTCCATGGCTTTGCTTAGGTGGCCAATGACCTACTTTATTAACCTGTCACTGATAATAAATTGGTGTCTTGTACTGGAGAAAACCATGCCTCAGTTTGCCTTGATATAATTTTATTCACCACAGGAGCAAACAAGATTATTCTTAGAAAGCACTTAGCCTAATGCCTCGTGTATTAGATGCTAAATAAATACTTATTATTTTTTTCTCCCTCCTTAGGTATACATTCTGCCTCATTTTTTTTTAAACTGTATCACTAGCATTCAGAATAGAGCTTACTTAGTACATAGTCAGCACTCAGTGAATGGTTTTTCATTCATTCATTCAAAGAACTGTGAAATTGAACTGATTTTTTTTTAACCTTTACTTTCTGTCTTAGAATCAATACTGTGTATTGGTTCCAAGGCAGAAGAGAAGTAAGGGCTAAGCAATGGGGGTTAAGTGACTTGCCCAGGGTCACACAGCTAGGAAGTGTCTGAGGCCAGATTTGACCTCCCATCTGTAGGCCTGGCTCTCAATCCACTGAGCCACCCAGCTGCCCTGTAAAATTGAACTGAAAAGATGCTTTTGAGCATTCAAAGATTTCAGAACTCTGATCCATGCAGTGATCAACTGTGATTTCAGATAAGATGAAATATGTCTCCTAACTCTCTACAGAGAAGTGGTGAACTATTGGGTCAGAAGTGAACATATATTTATCAATATGGCCAATTACTGATTTATTTAATTTAATTGTACTTACTTTTGGCAGGGAAGGTTCCTATGGAAGAAGGGAAATAACATTCATGAGAGAGAGAGAAGCACTGATAAAACATTTTTCAAAAATTGGATTATAAAGGGCATTAAGTTCCAAATGGAAGAGTTAGTCTTGTATCCTAGAAGCAACAGAAAGTCAATGAAACTTTCTGAGCAGGAATGTGTATGGTCAGGTCTGTGCTTTAATAATATCACTTTAGTATCTGTGTGAAGGATGCATTATGGTGGAATGAGGTTGAATGCAGAAATATTAATCATGGCAAGAGTTGATAAGGGTGTGCTTGAACAATCCTCTTTAAAGCAATATGGCAGTACATGAACAAGAATTTCATAGGATAAGAAAAGCCGGATGGGTTGAGACCTGAACTTTTAGAAATAATTACCTGTACTTATGGGATCTTAAATCTATTGAAGTCAATGCTACAGTGTTTTTCAGAAGACCAAAAGCTTGAGGCATTGGGTATTCTTAGTACATAGCTAAGTGAATTACCTTCTTCAGCATTTCTCCCTCTTTACCAAGCCCAGCACCTGCACCCAAAAACCTCTAGGGATAAATTCTTGGCAACTTCTCAGTTGTATGCTGTGTTTACCTATTAGCATTTAAAGAACTGGAACATTCCATCTTGCTCCAAAGAGAATGAGCTGTCACTTGCATATAACAAGGAATTGCTTCCCAACAGGAGAATCTTAACTCATTCCCTGGAATAGAGAGGCCCACACTCCCTCCATCCTGTCACCTCTGCCATCTCCATCTATTGAAATCTTTGTTGCTTCTAACTCCCATTACAAGTTCCTCCATGAATTCTTCTCTGATCGCCTCCTTCTCACATAGCATTTTTCCCTTCTAACATTCATGGATATTTATAATTATCATACATGCCATAACACATTGTCTTGTCTCTCTCTCTTGCTAGTCTTTTTGAGGATAGAGACTATGTGATCTTTATTATTGGATGTTCAACATCACCTAGGACAGCATCCTACATATAATAGGTGCTCAATAAATATTTGTTGAATTGAATTGGACATACACATATCCCTTTTCCTAAAAGTATGATTTGGTACATGTTATTTTTAAGATTAAGGTCACTAAAATTGATTTTGGTTTGGTTTAATAATGTCTCAAGCTGATTTCAGATAAACCATGAGATATTGAGCAGGAGAATTTCTTAGAGATCATCTTAGTCCATCCCTTGAATTTTAGTAAGAACTAGAGAGACCAGGAATTACCCAAATTTCCATAGGTTGTAAAAATCAGAGTTGGGATTCAAACCGAAGTCTTCTGGCCCACAATCATTGTACCATGCCCTGCTGCCAGTTTTCTCTAGTGAAGTTTCACCTCTTTAACAGATATTCTGCTGCACAGTCTTCAGTCAGTAAAAATAAACTAAAATGTCCTAGGCAGACTGACTCTGTGACCAACTTTCCAAGAAAATCTAAATGTTTCGGTCTCTAGGGCACCTGGTCTTCTTTCTTCAGTTCTCCCTGCCTGACCACCTAGATTCTCCATGGAAGGTATTTGTTCTCCCTTCCCTCCCCCCATGAGGTAGAATGTTTCCCCAGAATCACCCCCAGGGCATTAGAATTCTTGAATAGCATTAGTGGAGCAGATGCCATGTGGTTCCCCTGAGTCACTCAGCTGAAACACGGAATGGCCAAGTCAAAAGTCTTGGAAAGATTTGCCTCACTAAAAATGGGTAAAGTTTGAGTTTAATGGGCCTGCTAAGCAGACTAAAGAGCAGGCAGAATATTTTTTGAGAAGAGACAGTGGGTTTAAGTTTGTGAAAGTACTATAGCCAGGAGAGAAGGGCCTAGGCTAAAGCCCCTGAATGGAATGTTATATAGTCATGTCTCCAAAGATAAACAGTAACTTGGAAAACAGATTTCTTTTTGCAAAAGTTCTGCTGACCGCTCCACACAACACTTTAAAAACAGAGGACAAATTGAAGATATTTACCAGCTTTTGATTTTCTGACATATTTCTCCATGACATTCAGCTCTGGAGCAAGCCATGTTTTAGAGATATAGGAGATAGTGGTCTATGATTATAATAGCTCGTGTTTCTATGGCACTTGAAGGTAAAATGCATTTCACATGTTACCTTACCAAAAAAAAAAACAAACCCATGAGATAGATGCTATTATTGTCCCTATTTCACAGATAAGGAAGCTAAGGCTAAAAAAGGATTAGATGACTTGCCTAAGATCACATGGCTAGAGTCTAAGGTAATATTTAAATTCATGTCTTCCCTGAGTCTAAGTTAAAAAACAAACAAACAAAAAAAAAACAAAGCACCTTTTTCCTACTTGTTTCATTACCTAGTTGCCCTTAGGCATAATTGAATCCACAAATTGGCAAATCATTTTCATTTTCTTCTGCCCATTTCTGGGATCAGAAGTGCTAACTTATAGCTGAATGGCCTGATTTGGCACCCATTTATGTCCTATCCCTTTGGATCACTGAAAGTGTAGGAAATATCTCAGGGGAAGGGTAGAGAAATCACAGAGAGCAGATATTTTCCACTTCAAGTGTACTTGTGTCCTTGAGTCTTATTCCTTGGACCTTTCAGAGCCTGGGGTGTTTTTCAACCTCATTGAGATTTGTGTCACTGGGGGATGCTGCTCCTGAAGGGGAAGTTGCTTTTTTAAGTAAATATTTCTCCTCAGGTTTAAAAAATAGTTTGAAATGTCCTTTCTTTGTCTTATTCCACTTAGGGCAATCTCTGGAGCATTTTGGATTATCTTTGAGGACCCCAAGAGTGAGGAACTGAAGACTATTTTACAAATTAGCCTAATAAAGGGGCGATGGGCAAATGTCATCCCAGCCCTTCTCTCATTCTCCAACATCTTGTATTCCTTCTCTCTTGCCTTTTATTCTAAGATGTTAGGTAAATATTTAAAGAGAGAATAAGCACAATTCTGGGAAGCCCTGCTTTGAGAAAAATTGAGAAGTTAAAAGACAGGGAGCAAGTAAGAAAGAAATAGGAGATAGGACCCAAAATGCTGTGTATCTGAGGTCTCTCAAAGACATGAGAAATAAGGGAAGGTAAGTTTGACTTCAGGCAGGATCATAACTTAACAATCTTCCCATTTTCTTTCAGCATTCTCTCAAAACAGGTAAATAGCAGCATCTCAAGCAAAGGACATATTGAAAGAATCACAGAATTTGAGAGCTGAAAGATACTTCAGTTGCCATCTAGTCCAACTCATACATGGAAGGGAACATGTTTTGTTTTGTTTTTAGGATATTTTTCCATGAAAGATACTTCAGTTGCCATCTAGTCCAACTCATACATGGAAGGGAACATGTTTTGTTTTGTTTTTAGGATATTTTTCCATGGTTCCATGATTCATGATTTTTCCCACCCCTCTTCCATCCCCACTTCACTGAGCTGACAAGCAATTCCACTGGGTTATATATGTATCATTGTTCAAAACCTATTTCCATGTTATTCATATTTGCAGTAGAGTGATCTTTGAACATCAAAACCCCAATCATATCCCCATAGAACCATGTGATCGATCAGATGTTTTTCTTCTGTGTTTCTGTTCCCACAGTTCTTTCTCACAAGTTCCTCTGGATGGTCCTGGATCATTACATTGCTACTAGAAGAAAAGTCTATTATGTTTGATTGTGCCACAGTGTATTCATCTTTGTGTACAATGTTCTTCTGGTTCTGCTCTTTTCACTCTGCTTCACTTCCTGGAAGTCTTTCCAGTTCACATGGAATTCCTCCAGTTCATTATTTGTTTCAGCACAATAGTATTCCATCATCAGCAGATACCACAATTTGTTCAGCCATTGCCCAATCGATGGACACCCCCTCATTTTCCAATGTTTTGCCACCACAAAGAGTACAGCTATAAATATTTTTGTACAAGTCTTTTTCCTTATTATCTCTTTGGGGTACAAACCCAACAGTGGCATGACTGAATCAAAGGGCAAGCATCCTTTTAAAGCCCTTTGAGCATAGTTCCAAATTGCCCTCCAGAATATGTTTTGAAAAAATAACAGTTCTGGAAAGATGGAAGATTTAAGAAGGCACAAGAGAATCTACATTTTCACCATTCCCTTTGAAAATGGTTCTTCCTTCCTGGGGGCAGCCAAGTGGCTGCCAAACCTAGAGAGAAGAGGTCTTTGCAAATTTGACCTCAGACACTTTCCAGCTGTGGCAAGTCACTTAACCCCCACTGCCTAGCTCTTACCACTCTTCTGCCTTGGAATCAATACACAGTTTTGATTCTAAGAAGGAAGGTAAGGGTTGTTTTGTTTTGTTTTGTTTTGTTTTTAAAGAAAAGAAAATCATTCTTCCACTCTGGTTAATGCAATGACTTCTCTTAATTCCAATGGACCATTGATGAAGCATACAATCCATCTCCTAATAGAAAATTGATGAATGAGAGCTGTAACTCAACTCTCATACAGAGGGAGACATATCATTATGGACACAGCCTATACTGGAGGAATTTGTCTTGCTTGTCTAAGAATATCTGGTTTATTTTTCTTTATTTTTGAGAAGGGAGCTGGGAGGAAGGAATAATAAATGGTTGTTAAGTGAAAAATACAAAATAAAAAATTTAAATGACTCTTCCCTGAAGAATGAAATTAAAATTCCAAATTCTATAAATAATTGACATAGATTTGAAAGAGTAAGATGCATTAATAGTCAATGAACAATCAGTTCTTAAAAGAAATATAAATGATCATTAATAACCATGTTAAGAAGATTCTACTAATTAGATGAATGCAAATTAATACAATTCTGAGATTCCACCTTATATCTTTTGAAGCAAGTTTATAGTTCATGTTTAATTAGTTATATATCCTTGTTTGTGAATTTGAATGCTTGCTTTTTTATGTTTACTAAGTATAGAATGATAATCTATGTCAATGACTATCTCAGAACAGAGGAAGGCACTTGTGTACGCACAAACATGTGCCTATCCCTATTCCTGCTGGCTCCGTGATCTGTCCAGGCATTGATGCATCCTATCCATTAGACTCTAGAAGTTACAAGACTGAAGATGTAAACTTTCTTTTGAGAAATACCTTTTAAATAGCATTATATCCTAATTCATGTTGAGCATGGGCAGAGCCTACATCACAATGATGTATTAAATGATTCTAACCATCTTTCTTCTTTGTATGCTCTATGTCAATCTGGGCCCTATCATGAAGCTGTTATGTTGCTAGGAAACTGAGTCCATTCTGGTAATTCAACAGAAGTTAGCATGTTTTTTTTCTCTGTTTGGCAGTGGAATATAGTGTGTGATGAAGACTGGAAACCACCACTAACAACCTCATTATTCTTCCTGGGTGTGTTGATGGGATCCTTCATATCAGGACAACTTTCAGACAGGTAAAGAGAGCCAATCTCCAGGCTTGAAGACATTCTCATTTGGTCAGCTTTGTCAATGTCCAAAGGACTGGAGCTGGTTCAATTTTTTAACCCTGACTAATGAATGCCGTGACAGGCTCCCTGTGGATGGCTCACTGACTGACAGATAGCAAGCAGGCAAAAATGAGATCTATTTCCACAGTACTTCAAACCAGACCTGAGGATTGTGAGGGGTGACAAGGATGGAGGATAGGAGGCAGAGCCCCTTGCCTGGCTACTTCTTGTCTCTGGTCTTGGATGGTGCAAGTGTGATGCTGCTAAGAGATAGAATTGGCCTCTCAAAGTCTTTCCCAATCCAAGGGTCCTACAGCAATAGAGGCCTCACTCATTCCTAACCAGAGAAACCCCCATAAGTCAACAGAATTTTCACTTATGCCCTCTGAGACCTTCCACACTTCCCAGCTTCTTTCCTACCCTGTTTCTCTTTTCATACAATTCTCCATTGGGTGTGTATGGGGTGTTCAGGGAGAACTAGCACCTCTGGTATAAGGGCTTGATGAGCCCTAAAATGGCTGTTCATCAACCTTTGCTATCTACTTTTCACCCAACTCTCACCTGAAATTCCAAGAAACTACAGCATGTGCAGTGGGCACAACCTGGTAAAACAGACAGCAGGTTCAGTAAATAGGCTAAACCAGGTAGAGAGTAAAGGATGGGCCTCAGATGTGTTAGTGAGTTAGGGGGATGCCTACCCCAAGCATGTGTAGACTTTTCCCAGCAAAATAAAATGACCACAAAGGCAGCCGAAGCAGACACAATGGAACACTTAGAGCTTGGTCAGATGTCAAAGAAGTGAGGCCATCCCCTGCATTTCAGTCAGTTTTCCTGTCTTCTTTCTTGCCCCTAGTCTTTGATAACTCTGGAAGAGAAAGTGGGACCAATTACTTTGTGCAACACTGCCTCACTCAAATCCAATTCACTAAAAGTCAATACATCATGTCTTGATGTTAATGGTCCTCTTCAAAAGAGAAGACAAAAAGCAATAGCTATAGCCATTGCTATATAGCTAATAGCCTTCCCCAGTGGGATGACAAATAAGACAAGAGTTGGGAAAAATATAGTATTTCCTCCAAGACTAGGAATTTGGTCATTAATTTTCAACAGCTCACTCCCTCATTCCTTGCTCCAACTCCCTCAGAGAATCTATAAAAGTTCACTAGGTCCTGGAAAAGAAAAAAAAATGGGAGTAGTACTGTTGGTGGTTATGGGTGACTTTTCTTATCTCAGAACCACTCATTAATGTGTGATGGAGGAATTTGCTCAATAAAAATCTTCATGTCTTATTCATTCAAAACATAGCAGCGTGAAAACAGAGCACAAATTAATAATGGAGAATGCAGCCCAGGCATCTAGTTAGCAGGAGGTCAGCCACCACTTTGAGTTAAACAAGGTACCAAATAAGTCAACATCAATTTATGAGGTTTGTCTAGAGTTCAGAGAAAGTCTTGTTACAGATGACCTGGGGATTTTTGTCCATGATGCATGATGTTCTTGAGAAGTGCTATAGGTAGCCTTCATCATTAGTGATAGAGAACAACAAATATCCCAGGACAGAGTGATTTTTTTTTCTCCTTGTCTGTGAACAAGGCAATCCTTCCTTTCTAACCAAAAGAAGGTCAAGGTGAAAGGAGATGGAGATTGTTGAGCTGTGCATCTCATTACATTATGTGATCTAAAGAAGATTTTAGCAAAATCCTCAGAGGATAGAACTAGTGATATAGCACTAGTGATATAAATAAAGTTTTGCATTTGTACAGTATCACACATTTCTCAAAGACACCATTCTTATGGCCTTTCATCCTCATTACAATCCTGTGTATCAGTTTTATTATCATTTGACAGATTCAGAAACTGAGAATGGAGAAGTGATTCCCTTATCCAGGTTAATGAATTACCAAGTGATTAGTGACCAATTAGTGACTAAAACATATGTCCAGTGACTGATCTGTAGTGGCCTATATTTCATAAACATGTAACTCTCTGACTCTTGAAGAAGCTGCCCTGGAATCAAGTAGGTACTTCAGTGGATTGAAAGCCAAGCCTAGAGGGGAGATCCTGGGTTCAAATATGACCTATTTATAAACTTCCTAATTGTGTGACCCTGGGCAAGTCACTTAACCCCAACTGCCTAACCTTACCACTCTTCTACCTTGGAACCAAAACATAGTGTTGGTTCAAAGATGGAAGGAAAAAGTTGTTGTTTTGGTGTTTTTTTTAATGCGCCTTATAGTTTATCCCCTTCACTCTCCATCTAATACAAAGGGCAGTCATCTTGTAATGCTACACCTTAGCTGGGAATCTTGGACATATGCCCTATTTCTTTCTTGCTACACCTTTTCTACCAGCCCCAGGTTCCTGCTGCCTCTTCTAGTTATAATGGACTACAGTATGTTTAAGTAGCTCAAGGGGAAAAATAAATTTTTTTCTAAATTGAGCTTTTTTAATAAAGGAAAAATATAGCCTCTGCTGCAGTACTCGATGTCTCATTGTGGAATTGATGTGATCCTCGGTTCTCAAAAGCTGCTTTTCCAGGCCCAATTGTGACAAGTTCTAAAATATTTGAGTCTAGCCCTGGTGAAGAATTTTGTTTCCTTCATATAAGTTCAGACTCATGACCAAGTTGGTCTTTGTTTTTTTTTCTCTTTTAAATTGTTTTGGTCTTTCATCCTAACATTATATTTAAAAACAACAAAAGTGCTCAACACAAGACCAGCACATCACATGGGCTTCTCGCCCCTGTCCCCAGCCTCCTTCCTCTGTCCCAAGATACCTAACTAGACCAATTTAAGCAGTAGCAATAAGTAGCAAGGACAAAGGCAAGGCAAACCTAGAGGATGGGCCCTTCTATTACTACTATAACTTAGAATTCAGAAGACTGAGGGACAGGGGCAATAGAGAAAACTGACTGCACCAAAGTGGTAAAGCTTTTTTTTTTTTTTTTTTTTTAACCCTTAATTTCGGTGTATTGTCTCATAGGTGGAAGAGTGGTAAGGGTGGGCAATGGGGGTCAAGTGACTTGCCCAGGGTCACACAGTTGGGAAGTGGCTGAGGCCTGTGGTAAAGCTTTTGAAAAAAATAACTCTTGAAGACCATTTTCCAAGACACTGGAGCACTGGGGGAAGGAAGGAGAGGATCAATATAGGGGAAGGGAGTACCTATACCAGAGAAGTCATGGATGTTTGAGATACCAAAGTATAGGAATCAAAGACTAGTCATCTCATCTGGTCATTTCTCAGATGACAAGTTCTGAATTTTGTGGTTTGAATTTGGTTTTTGTTGGGGGAGAGGAGATGTCTGGATACCTGAGCTTTCCACTGATGCAAGAATTTTCAAATAAGTAAACTCCCATTCTCATTTTAGAACAGCATAATGAATCAGCAACTTATAGTCTTAGGGAGTTAATCAAAACCAGAAAGGATTTATAAGTGCCTACTATGTGCCAGCCATAGTGATAAGCACTAGAGATACTGAGAAATGCAAAAGACAGTCCCTGCTCTCAAGGAGCTCACAGTCTAACTGGGGAAGCAACATGCAAACAACTATTACTAACAAGCTATAAATAGGATAAATTGAAGATAATCAACCCAGGGAAAGCATTAGATTTAAAGGAAATAAAACCGACTTTTGTAAAGATCCCTGTCAATGAGAATTTCCAGTCACTGCTGATGATTTATGTCCCAGGGGCCCACTCAGCACTGCCTGAATATTGCTTCAAGGGACAGAAAGTGGGGAGAGCCCTTGTGAAGTTGAGGCTGTCAGTCACTTCTGTGGTTCTGAATCTACATGACTCTCTCTGGTACCCAGGGATCATCCATTAACTTCTTCATTTCAGAGGAAAAAATGGAGGTTGTTGATGAGTCTATATGAATCTTCAGTTGGGACTTGGAGGCAATGGAGGCAAACTCCCTTAATTTCTTGGCAAAAAATGAAACTTCACTTCCTGTCAATGGATTTTTTTAATGCAGTTATTTGATTTTGCACCAACTTTACTTCCAAATTATATTCTTCCTCCCTCTCCCCTATCATTTGTAACAAGGAATGTTCTTATATGGGGGAAGAGGTAAGCAAAATTAACCAGAAACCAATGAAACTTGATAGCATATGCAGTTCTTCACATCAATAGCCCCCCATTTCTGCAAAAAAAGGAGGGAGATGCATTTTGTTATCTAAGAAATTAGGGTCCAGGATTAGTCATTATATTTATGTAGTATTAGGTTTCAGAGATATTTTTGTTCTTTCTATTGACATTTTAAAAATCATTGTGTATCTTGTTTTTCTGGTTTTGCTTACTTCAATTCATACAAGTCTTGATACTAATGTTTGGCTGATCTTAGAGAAATTCTTCATTCCTTTAAATGTCCTAACATTTCTGTAACCTGATACTGGATGTATATGTGTGTATATGTGTGTTGCTTTGTGTTTTTAAGGTTCGGCAGGAAGAACATCCTCTTTGGGACAATGGCTGTGCAGACAGGCTTCAGTTTCCTACAGATCTTCTCCATCAACTGGGAGATGTTCACTGTGCTTTTTGTCATCGTGGGCATGGGCCAGATCTCCAACTATGTAGTGGCCTTCATACTAGGTAGGATGATCTCTGGAGTGATAGCAAAAAGATTCATGCTTCTCTTCTCCCTTCTTCCTCTTCTTCCTCCTCTGCTCACTTGCTCATTTCTTTCCAACTGCTTTCACAAAAAGTGAGGCAGAAAGATAAAGGAATAGAGTCTCAACCCTCTCAAAAGCTACAAGAAAGGTTCTTCCTGATAAAATGGGCAATAGGAGTCCCACTCAGTTGATAAGTATTGCACATGTTTTACAGCTTGAAAGTGTAGACCAAACATGTTCTATCATCAGCAATAGAAACTACAGAGATAATTTTTACTTCTAACCAAAGAAGGTGGAAGAGGTCAGGGTGAAGAAAAAGGTTTTATTTGGGGGATAAATGAAGCCCCATTATCAATCAATCAATAATTAAGTTGAGCTTGGACAGGTGACAGATCAAAGCACATCTCTGAATCATCACTGTCACATGATTCAAATCTGATAAAAATTGGCTGAGCAGGAGCACAAATATTAGTCCTTTTCATTCACCTCAATTTTAAAGTAATCCTGCTACTTTAAAATAAATTAAAATCATTATATAAGTAAATGAAAGAAAAACAACAACAATAAAACTGAAAATAAATTTATAAAATGTATAATTCAAATTTTCCAATCTTAAGATGTATTTAAATGCTATAAATTCATAGGCTCAGCTGGAAGACTGATGTCTTGTGGAGAAGCAAAGAAAGTGCCTGAGGGATTCATGAGGCCACCTGGGTATCATTTCAACCTAGCTTCAGAAATCCTCACTAACTTCCCTCCTCCTCAACCCCCCCAGTTTTTAAATGTCAGAGATTGAGCCATTACCTCAGGAAGAGGTCTAATGGAAAGGTTCATATAGCCTGAGCCATAAGCCTATTCTACAGTCTCTCACATTATCTCCCCTATAGGGCTGGGGGGAAGGGAGGAATGGGCTAAGTAAATAAAAGGGAACACATTGCATTGTTGGAAGAGGGGCTGGGGAAGGCTATGATTGCCTGTCTTGAAACCCAAAGACCCAAAGCAGCTCCTTGCTTCAGCTATTGCCCATGGAGGGCAACCTTTTGCATTACTAAAATGTTGTCAGTTTGTTTAGAGGGTTGATTCTGTCAAAGAATGGCCAAGCATTGAGCTATTAAAATGCTCTTTAACTCTTTTTTACTGTACCAATTATCCATCCACATTAGGCATCTTATTAATTTTTAATTTTATGGGTATCTTTTTGATATCATCCTCATTCCAAAGTATACCTCACCCTTCCTCTATCTAGAAAATAAAAACTAAAGGTCAAAGAGGGGTGGGAAGGGAAGCAGCTCAGCAAAAATTTCCAATATATCAAAGGAATCTGAATAAGTATATTCAATGTTACATACCCAGAGTCCCCCAGCACTGCAAAGAAGGAAGGGAGATGTATTTTCTCATTTCTTCTCTGGGGCAAAACTTAGTCATTATAATTACAGAAGTTTCAAGTTGAAGGGTTATTTATTTATTTTATTTCTACTCACATTGTTGTAGTGTTGACACCAGGTGCCTTTAACATCTTTTATTTAAACTGTTGTTCAGGGAGAACATATTGGAAATATATGGATCTTCACCTTCTCAGGTTTGTCCACTGAGTTTTAAGTCATTCAAGGGCCTTTAATCAGCTGCCATTTAAAAGAAGAAAACCTGACTCACAAAAAGAAATGCGACTAGTCAATAAGCTCCAGCTTGGATAGGATGATGGATTCTGAACATTATCTCTCTCCTCCCAGAGATCTTTAAACCTGAATAACTCTTTTCTGATATGTTTTCTTTGAAGTGAACATATTTACAACTTCTCTTGGGTGACCATCCAGATGTCATGTTCAAATTCCACTCCTTCAATCATTGATGAAGTGACCGTAAATCCAGACACTGAGAAGAAGGTTCATAGGTCATAGTGTCAGAAAAGAAGCAGGAAGAGAGAAGGCAAGACAATCTCTAAGGTACCTGACCCTAGGAGAGCCCAGAGGTAGTGAGCATACTTTCTCCTCTCTCTGACTCTAGTCAAATATTCTCTTCATTAGGAATTAATATACATCAGCAGATTATGCTCAAGAGCTGAGGAGGTCACAGGTTGTAGTCACTGCAGAATCACAACGGACAGTTTTCCTCTAGCACAATCAGGTCGGGAGAAAATGTTGAGTTGGTTTAGCAGCTTAGAGCAGTCATTTACAACTTTCAGGTCTACAGACAAACCACTTTCCAATTGTTTCAGCAATAATTAAGATACAATTTCAGTAAGGTCATAGGAGGGATATTTTTAGTTTAGATGAGGCTTCACAAAAGTAGGGGTATTTTTAAAAAATAAATCACTCTACTTCAGAAACAGAAACCTAGATATGCTACAGTGCTCTAGGTACAATGATGAGCACAGGCCAGATGGGGGGGGGGAGATAAAAGGGCGGGGGCAAAATGTTCTATCCAGAGCTTGACATTATTCCTAATCTGATGAATATAATGAGTAGGATACAATACAATGAAACTTTGAAAGAATTTCCTTAGAAACAGACTGACAAATGAGCATTTCCTTTCCTTTGGCCCCCTCTTTAAAAAGTTTGCCCATCACTGCTCTAGGAGAATCCATAGACCACTTGGACAATTTGCTTTTGTCAGAGTATATTTTGGTTAGGATTTGGTGGGAATGAGGGATAGGTTTGATTCTCATATAGCTCAGTGGTCTTTGGTTTTGTTTTTTTTTCCCCCAGGCAATAAACCTGGCCCCAGACCCAGTCCAGGATAATTTCATTATCTCCATTTCCAGAAACCCCCACAACTCTGGCCAGCCATCTCACATGGGTGCCATTGAATAAAATGGAAACTGAAATGGTCTGAATGTCTCTTGCCACCTCCAGCCATTGCTGGAGACCCAGCTCAGAGTGATGGTAGTGACTGTCCTTCATACTCTAAGAGTACCAAAATATCACTATATCGGGGTCTGCATGCAATGTGTCCAACTGTGGCCAAATAGACCATTTTGAACTTGGAAGGCTTTACCACAGGTTGGGTATAAATAGTCTGTATGAACATTTGGGATGAAGCTCTGAGTGGAATACCTACTGAAAGGAGATAAAGAATGTCAATTTGTATGTAGAAGACAAGGCACTGCTTTTACTAGAGTTTAAGTCATCTTGATATAGAAATGAAAGGAGAGGGGGAAAAAACAGTCATATTATAACCAGAACCCTCCAAAAAAGGAGAAAAGCATTTACTGAATGGCTTTCCTAGTAGCATATTAGGGTAATTGCACTGTTCCCATCTTGGAAATTCTATCTTATTGAATGTCTATTTTCCCCCCTGAAAGAATATACTCAGGTTTGCTGGATAGGTGACTCAGGGTCTTTCTGGAGGTGACCTGTGAATTCTTTCAATTTCAATTTTATTTTCTTGTTTGAGGATCTCTGGGCAGGTATCTTTGATAATTTCTTGTAATATGATATCCAAGGTTTTTTCTTGATCATGACTTTCAGGTAGTGCAATAATTCTCCAATTGTCTCTCCTAGATCTATTTTCTAAGTCAGTTGTTTTTTCAATAAGACATTTCATGTTTTCCTCTATTTTTTCATTCCTTTGATTCTGCTTTATTGTTTCTTGATTTCTCATGAAATCATTAGTTTCTAGATGGTCAATTCTAATTTTTAAGACCAGAGTTTCCTCTATCAGTTTTTGGTTCTCCTTTTTTCAATTGGCCCTTTTCTTCTTGGATTACTTTCCTTTCTCCTTGCATCACTTTCATTTCTCTTTCTCACTTTTCCTCTGCCACTTTTAAATGATTTTTGAAGTCCTTTTTTAGTTCTTCCAGAATTTGTGCCCAATCCATATTTTTCTTTTGGACTTTGGTTGTGTTTCCTTTGCTTTCACTGTCCCCTTCTATATCTGTACCTTGCTCTTTGTCTTTATAAAAATTATTTAGTTAGTTTTTTTGTTGTTTGCTCATTTTTTCCCATCTAATTATAGGTAGGCTTGGTGGGATGATATGATGTTCTGAGGGCTGAGAGCTCTGAGAGCCCCTTCCCCTTGCTGATTCAATTGACCCTAGTGATGCTGATATCTTAAAGACTTGCCTCAGGCTTAGGTGTAAGCTTTTGATCTCACTCTTATCTTGATGGGGGGGGGGGACTGATCAAATTCTAGCCTCAAGCTTAGTCTCAAGTTTTTGGTCTCACTATGTAATTGATCCAATCAAGTATCCCTTGTCTTGGATTATCTTGGAGCTCCACCCTGAGCTTTAGGCAAAAAGATCAGTACTTAGTACTATCATCTATTCCCAAAGTGTGAATTAAATCCTTGTCCCAAGCCCAGACTAGAATTCCCTAGGCTAGAGTTTTGGACTTCTCCACAGGTTTGCAATTTCAAGAGGTATGAGTTGATTTTTATCTCTATTTGCTCAGGCAGAGTCTCAGGGTCTGGATGTAGGTTCCCAAACCTCAGACAGCAGATGTGGGATGGGAGTGTGTAGCTTGCTCTTGGCTTGCTCTTCTCTCCTTGCTACAGCTTCTTGTTGGGTCTGCTCTCCTCTCACCCCAGTCTCCCAGATGTTCATTGTCTACCTTTTGGGTTTTTCTTTTCTTGAAAGTTGTTTCACTCTATGTCCTTGTTGGTTCTTTCACTCCTGTATTCATTTTGTGGCAATATTTTAATCTTGGTTGGAGAGAATTCTCATAGTGGCACAAGAGTTGCTAAGAATTACTCTGCCGTCTTGGTTCCACCCCTCAGAATTAACCATTTTGCCCTTTTCAAGAAGAGAATAGATATCCAAAGTGATTCCTGCCTCTTATGCCACACAAGAAATGCTTATAATTACTCATCTCTCCAGTTATTTTGGAAATCTCTGTGGTAAAAGGAATTCAGTACAGAAATAACATCTTTCTGGTCTAGAGAATCATAGGGATATCAAGGACTCTTACACATAGCAAAACCTATAGAAAAGGAACAGAAGAGGTCATTCAGACCAGGCACCTGCCCCCAGGAATGATTTCATGTTGGTCAACCTCCAAACTGTCCAAGAACAACAGTGGTTATCTTTTCAGAAGTGGCTGGCCCTTCCATGCCCATTTGGTAAAGTGTCCTTGGGTAAGATGTCCTTGTCCTCCTTTTGCTGTACATTCAGCCTGTTTCTTTTTCTTCCATGAAAGAATAGAACGAGGAAACATTGGTCTTTAAGGTAAGACTTTGCCTTCTTGAAAATTTATAGACGTCCCTTCTCTACCACACTCAAGCTTTTCTCAGAAATCTATCTCTTCCCTTTCATTTTGACCACTCTTTATTCAAATGCTGTCTTCAAAGGCATTAGCAACCCTGTCCTCCTTAGAGCTACTTGCACACTTCATTCCTTTATCTATTCATTCAACAAGCAATTCTTAAGCACCTATTTTGTGCCAGGCATTGTGCTAGGCACTAAGGTTGCAAAGACATTGATGAAATAGGTCCTGCCTTCAAAGAGCTTATATTTTATTATGGCCAACATGAATATGAATCATGTGCAAAGTCAAAACAGTGATTTGGGGAGAGGATGCTAGCAACTAGTGCAATTAGTAAAGGCCTTCGGTAGAAAGAGGTATTACTCAAGCTGAGTTTTAAAGGATTCTAGAGATTTTTGTTTTCTAGGTACAGACAATTGATAGGGATATTCATGATGCCAGCCTCATGACTGACTTTTGTATCATTTTGTTCCTCCTCATGACATCAGTCACTGATGAAAAACTTTTCCTTGGAGCAAGAACAAAACATGAGTTTTGGCTGCTGTATATCTTTCTAGCTATGCATAAGAATGTGGGTTGAAATGTAGGAAAAAGTCTTTCAGAATCGCATCTAGGTTGCCTCTCATTTAACCTCTTATTGATTTGTTCAGTTATCAGAAAAGGACATTCTAAAAACATGCAATGCAGAACAGAACCTCTGTCTGGGGTTACACAGCCTGTGTTAAATCTTTTTTTACTCTATGTTAAGTTTTGAGGGTCTTCACATCATGGCTGTTGGGCTTATTATTGTTATTAAGGCTAAATTTGGCTTGGCCCAGCAGGTTCATTTGTTTATTTAAAATGCACTTGTGAACCAAAAAAAGAAAATGGAAGCCAGTGAAGACAGCAGGCAGAGATGCAGGTAGAGGGTATTTTAGGCATAGGGAAGAGCCAGAGAAAATGCCTAGTGTGTAGAAATGGAGTGTCTGATTCATGGAACACACAAGAAGGCCAATGTCACTGGATCTAAGAGTGAGTGGTGGGGAATAATGTATAAAAAGACTGGAACACTAGGAAGGGGCTAAGTTATGAAGAGCTTGAATGCCAAACAGAGGATTTTATATGTGATCCTGGAAGCAATTAGAAGCTACTAAAGTTTACAGAGTAGAGCCATGGAATACTCAGACTTGTACTTTAGGAAAGTCACCTTGGTGGCTGAATGGAGGGTATATTGGAGAGGGAAAGACTTGAGGTAGAAGGACCCAACCAACAGGATACTGTGATAATTCAGGTGGGAAGTGATGAAGGCCTATACCAGAATGGTTTGGGGGGTGGGGTTGAGGGGCGGGCTGGCAACAGAATGGATATGTGGTACAAGATAAGTGAGGAATTGAAGATGACAATCTAGGTTACGAGCCTGTGAAGCTTACTTTGAAGATGGTGTTGCCCTCAGCAGAAACAGGAAGTTAGGAAGGGGGAGAATTTAAGAGGAAAAATAATGAATTTGATTTGGGACATGCTGAGTTTAGGATGCTTACTCAACATCCAATTCAAGATGTCTGAAAGGCAGTTGAAGATGCAAGTTTGGAGAGGTTGGGGCAGATAGGTAGATCTGAGAATCATCAGCATAGAGAAATTGACAGAGAAGTAGTGACAGGGAAGTTGCCACATTGTGTTTCTACATTCCCAGATCACTTGTTACAACACTTTCAAGTACCTATGGGTGTGGGAAATCCCTCCACCAAAAGATTACAATCTATTTTTTTTTAATTTTT
Organism: Gracilinanus agilis; assembly: GCF_016433145.1. Taxonomy (NCBI): domain Eukaryota; kingdom Metazoa; phylum Chordata; class Mammalia; order Didelphimorphia; family Didelphidae; genus Gracilinanus; species Gracilinanus agilis. The sequence goes on along the minus strand of NC_058131.1, from coordinate 426,464,449 downwards.
TTTTAAACCCTTGTACTTCGGTGTATTGTCTCATAGGTGGAAGATTGGTAAGGGTGGGCAATGGGGGTCAAGTGACCTGCCCAAGGTCACACAGCTGGGAAGTGTCTGAGGCCAGATTTGAACCTAGGACCTCCTGTCTCTAGGCCTGACTCTCACTCCACTGAGCTACCCAGCTGCCCCGACAATCTATTTATAATTTAATGTTTTAGGAAGTTGCCTGAAGCTCAGAGAAATTAAATGATTTGTCCATGGTCACATATCTAGGAAGGGTCATAGTCAGGATTTATACATAAGTTTCTTCCCCTCTCTCTAAGCTCTATCCATTGGGTCAAACCATGTCTCTACTTTCTTATTATTTGTCTGGGAATATTCTTAGTCTGGGGCCATAGAAGCAAATTTGCTCTAAACAAGGTCAATGAATAAAGAGTAAGGCTGGAAAAGAAGAGACAGAAGTTGTGTTTCTTTCTGATGTTGTTGCAGTTCAAGATTTAGCAAATCTAGACTACTTCATTTTGGTCACTGTCACCATCACTTTTAGGTGTCAAATACTAAATGTAATAATGCCCCTTTCCAGACAGACTATTTTGGGAAACAATCTAGCACCTCAGAAAAAAGTTTTTCCTAATAAAGACTACAACTCTGAGAAATGTTACAGGGAGATGATTTAATAGTCTGGGAGAACAGTATCATACTTCTACCCTGAGTGAAAGGAGAAAAGGACACATTGAGACTGGAGAGCCTAACTTATCACAGCTTCTTCAGGATCTCAGTGGTAGCAGAAAGATTCAGGTCAATTCCTCTGAAAGGCCTAACCCAGTGATGGGCAAACTTTTTAAAGAGGGGCCCAAAGGAAAGGAAAAAACCTTTACACGGGCCAATATAATTTATTAAAAAAATAACAATAATACATTTTACAAAATTCTTGTATTTTTTGTGATACTAAGCCCTGTTAATGACTAAAAGATTATGGAGAAGGGCCACAGTTTGCCCATCACTGGCCTAACCCATTGAGAAGTTTCCCCAGAGCAGTGAGGGCAATTGCTCTGGGGCACCATATTTCCACCAAACCATAGAACTGCTTTAGATAACGAAATCATGATAATATCCCATTAAATAGCACTTTAAGGATGGCAAAATGTTTCCCATGTGTTATTTCATTTGATCTTCCCAACAACTCTGAGAGGTAGACGCTTCTATTGTCCCCAATTCACAGATGAGGAAATTGAGGCTGGTAGTTGTTAAGTGACTTGCCCAGGATGATACAGCTAAGTGAATGTCTGAATCTGGATTTGAACTCAAGTTTTCCTGATTCAAAGTTTAGCATTCTATCCACTTATTACATAACCATCTTTTATGGTAGAGTCCTCCTGGCCTTGCTGTGATTCTAAGTTTAATTAGTTTGTGGTAGCCTCCAATTTAGTCAATTCCAAACATCTTGGCTTCCCTACTTACTACCTGTTTGACTCTGGGAAAGTAACTTCCCTTCTGACAGTCTCATCTGTAAAATGTTAGGGTTGGACCTTTCTAAAAGGACCAGCCCTAAATCGATCATCCTACAATACCATAACCCTCTATATGCCCTTTACGTAGAGTCTGAGGAGGAGAGATAAACCCAGTTTGTAGATGAATGAATTTACCAGGTAAAATCAGCCTGAACACAGGCTGCATCTGGTCAGTGATAATCAAGGGTGGAGTATTCATTTCCTCAACAAATGCTGACTTTCTACTATCTTAGATCCTGACTTTTGGTTTCTCACTCTGAGTTATCCTGTTCTCCAAGCAGCCTGGGCTGCTTTAAACTGTTAAAAGGTTATTAATGGCTTCAATGGATTCATGGTGTCATCTATTGACAAAGCTATAATTTGTTCAGTGCAATCTACTGGAAACCTCCTCGTTCTGTGTCCTTTTACTTTTCTGGGATTTTTAAATGGGTCTGCAATGGAGCATGAGTGTGGTGAAGACTTTGGTGTGCTCTGAAAATTAGCTGTTTCTCATCCCAGTAATCCCCAGATCTATTATCTCATTAACCCAAACTCTGAAGTTTAGCTACTGTTGACAGGAAGCTAGGGCTAAAGGTTGTACAACAGAGACCCCTAGCGTTACATTCTGAAAAATCATTTCAAAACTGAAATAGTTCTGCATTTTATTTGACTTGAGGATGTAATGTAGAGAACCAGTCTGGAAGATTTAGGTTCAATTCCTACCTCTGACATTTACTGACTTTGTGAACCTGGGAAAGTCACAATCCCTCTGTTCTTTAGATACTCTTCCAAGGCAATAATTTTCAGAAAGAGTTGATTCTCTATACCAGTGGAGACCCAGTCTCTGTCTCTTTATTTGACCAAATTTGTTTCTATGTCCAAACACACTGGGTCTAGGCTGAGGATTCTGTTTGATCTTCAGTCCTCAGTTGTATGTACACAGTTCTTATAAAGAATCATTAGAGAACCCAGAGTTAAATTTAGATCCTTTGGCTAATAGAACTCTGAAGAATTTCTCATTATAGAACTAGGGAATAATCAAAGAATCTTGATCAGAATAGGGGAAGGGAATGTTTATATAGTGCCCCACTACATGCCGGGTACTATGCTAAGATATATATCAATATATAGACCTCATTTGATCTTCACGATATCCCAGTATAGATATGCAGTATAGAGTATTATTATCTCCATTTGACAAGGAAACTGAGGCAGAGGTTAAGCAGCTTGCCCAGGGTCACATAACTACAAAGTGTCTGAAGCCATATTTGAAATCAATTCTTTCTGAAACCAAGATGGCATTCTATACACTGTTTCACCCACTTGCCCTGGGAATAGGGGTTGGGAAGGGACTTAATAATGTATTATATAAGGATTGTTTAAAGGGCATTGGAAGGGGCAGATAGGTAGTTCAATGGATAGAGAACCAGGCCTGGAGATGGGAGGTCCTGGGTTCAAATCTGGCCTCAGACACTTCCTAACTGTGTGACCCTGGGCAAGTCATTTAACCTTAATTGCCTGGCCCTTACCACTCTTCTGCCTTGGAATTGATACTTAGTATTGAAGTAAAACCTGAAACAGAAGGTAAGGTTTTGAAAAAAATAATAAAGGGCATTGGAGATATTTAGCCCTAGAAAAAAGAGTAATTCAGGAGGACATGATCTCTTTTTCCAAGTATTTGAAGAAATGTTAAATGAAAGAGACATTAGACTTATTCAGCAAAAGAGGGCAGAACTTGGAGCAACAGAACAAGTGATAGAGAGGCAGAATTTTGACTAAACCACATGAAAAACTTCCTATAGCAAAAGCTGATAATGGATTGCTTCTTTACAAGATAAGAGTCCCATTCACTGTAAATGTGCTAGCAGAGATGAGATGGTGATTGTCAAGGCATTATAGAGGGAATTTCTGAAAGGGGGCGGGGAAGGTTAGACTTTGTAGAGCCCCTTTCAACTCTAAGATTATTAGATTCCATGAAATTTCTATTAAAGAAAAGGCTTTTTTTAAAAAGCACTGAATCTCCCTAATTCAGATCCATAGACCAACAAAATCAAATCTACTTCCCATAGTATTCCTATGCTAATAGGTATCACATTTTTTGATGTTTTCTTTTTTCTAAGTACCTCACAATCCTTTCCTTACAACAGCATTATGTCAACCTAGTTAGAGATATGCCTTTAAAGAGGAAGAGCTTATAATCTGCTACTCGTATGACCATGAATAAGTCACTTAATGCTTTGAGGCCTCAGTTTCCTCATTTGTAAAATATTGGGATTGTGCAATATGGCCTCTCAAGTCTCTTCTAACATTCTAAGCTCTGACGAGCTTAATGGTAATTAAATAATATCTTCTGGAAAGGGTAGTTTGAGAATTTCAGAGAGGTTTTAAGGAACTTTAGGCAAGCAAACCTGCCACACAAATATGGAAGTGATGTTGATTCTGGCCATACTCCAGGGATCCTCTGAATAAAAGAGTTTACCTGGCCCCCTTCTCTCTAGTGGGCAAGATGAGCAACTAATACCTTACTGACCAGAAGTGAGATAAGTGATGTTTTCATTCATCTCACAAATATCCATTGAGTCCTCAACATAAAGAATTCCTGCACTTATCCCTATGTTAAATATAAAGATTTTTAAATGGTCCTTACCTTCAAGTAGCTCATATGGAACCTAAAAGGGAAGGCAAGAAAGCTAGATGGCTCTATCCATTAACTTCCTATCCACTGGCAGAGTACTAGGTCTTAAGTCCAAATTTGGTTTTAGATGCTTGCTAGCTGTGTGACTCTGGTCAAGACACTCAACAGTCATTTGCCTCAGCTTCCCTCATCGGTAAAACTCAGATAATAATAGTACCCACTTCCCAGGATTGTTGTAAGCATAAAATAATATTTGTAAAGTACTTGGCATATAGTTGGCACTATATTAGTACTATCTGTTATTATTATGGCATGTACACAAATATTTCTAAAGGAGAAGTTGCCTTAAAATGGATGTAAACAAAGCATTAGAGGAGATCAAAGGAAGTACAGGATCACTTTGACTTGAGATGAGAGTCAAGAAGGGGTGAGTATGAAGAAAATTTCTCCAGCAACAGAGAAATTAGCCCCAAGTCCAAGAACATTGGTATACAGAGGATTCACAGTTAGAGAATTTTAATTCAGATCCCATCTCTGCCACTTAATGTGTGTGACCCTGAGATTATTGTTTTCATCAGAACCCAGAGCAGCTATTCCTGAAGTCTCCTCATCTATGTTTCTGAGACAGGCAGGGATGCCACTTCACATATCTCATTTCATACTTGCCCTCTGGTGCAGCCTAAGGGTTTCCTCTTCAGAGGGGCAGATGTCTCAGTCTTAGGTGACTTTGGTGGTTACTAACTCCAAATAGAAGTTAAGAGGAAGGCAGTGCTTCAGGACTCCTTCTTAGTTCTTCTTGTGAGTAGGACTGACACTCCCATGAAGAAGGAAGGGATTCACCAAAGTATTTGGAGGCAGTAGCAGAGTATTGGGAGTAGAACAAATATGATAGCTCCTAGCCCTGACCTTAGCACTAACTTCTACAAAATGGCCTAACTCTAGGAACTAAGACATGAAACTCTCTCTAGCCCTGACATGAGAAGGTGCTAGGTCCTTCCCAGAGGAAATTCTTTCTAGATATTTAGAAAGAGAAAATATATAGAGGTCCAGACTAGAATGCCAAGAGATGGTTTAGAGTGCTAGCATCTTTGGGGCACAACCAGAGGGACAAAAGCCCTATTTCCTAACAAACATGCACGATAAGAACAATATATACTGGGAAGCTGTCTGTGAGCAAGAAGGGACAAGGGAGCTAGGGAGACAGGCCAACCCAACACTACTGCCATCTTTGTTCTGTTTACAAAGAGTATGTAACCTGAAGCTCTGTCAAGCAGTTTTTTATTATTTTTATTTGATCACAACCACCCCTGGAGTAGGTACTATTATTATTCCCATTTTACAGATGAGGAAATTGAGGCAAACAGGAATTAAGTAATTTACCCAGGGTCACATAACTAATATCCAAAGCTAGATTTGACCTCGAATCTTCCTGACTCTAGACTCAGGGTTCTATCCATTGCACCACTAGCAATTAAACTGCCCATCAAAAAATTAAACCAAACAAATAGTTTCACATTCAATTCAGTTCAATGACATTTATTGAGAAAACTAATATGTGAAGTTAAACAATGACGTGTAAATGGAAAATTAAATCATACTAATCACAGTTAGGGTGGGGTAGAGCTAACTGTAGTAGCAGTTTAGAAATGTCTGAATCACTTTGAGTAGGGATCTTCTGACTCCAAGTTCACCACTTCTGTAATTAGCAAAGCAAAGGTTTTTGAGTATCCATTTTCCTTCTCTAATAATATACTTTATTAAATTTTTTATCTCCTCATCAGAACTTGAAGGTAATTTTTAAAAATCTTTGAGTCGAGCTCTGATGAATGCTAAGACACTCAGTCAGATGATCAATGATAATGAGTGGGTGTGACTTTCACCCTTTTACTCTAACACCTAATCCAGCCTTGCATATAATTTAAGCTTTGAAGTCTGCTCCCCACTCACACAAATGACTATGTTCAGTCATGTCCAACTCTTCGTGACCCCATTCAGGATTTTCTTGAGATACTATAGTGATTTGCCATTTCTTTCTCTAGCTCATTTGACAGATGAGGAAACTGAAGCAAATAGGGTTAAGTGACTTAAGGGTTACACAGCTAGTAAGTGTCTAAGGCCAGATTTGAACTCTGGATGACGAGTCTTCCTGACTCCAGGCTTAACACTCTATCTGCTGTATCACCTAGCTGCCCACACAGGGGACTTCTCTATTATTCTTTACTTGATGGTCATTGTCAGTTACTACAGCTGAGGAGGAAAAAAAATCACTGGCCATCAGTCTTTGGTCAGGGGTTGGCAACGTATGGCTCTTTCTGCAGGAGCCATAAAGTCGATTTTTTTTTTCAGGTGCTGTTACAGGAGCGTGCACTGTGAGCACTGTACGGCTCTCACGAAATTACATTTTTAAAAATGTGGCGTTTATGGTTCTCACGGCCAAAAAGGTTGCTGACCTCTGGTCTTTGGTGATGTCTCCCTGGGTTTAGCTGGGTTAGTCCCTGGTCAATTAAACTCTGTCACTGAACCTATATCCAAAAACCTACCTGAGCCATGCAAACGATGGATATTTTGTGTTTATTGAATTTACTTAAACCAACAATGAGAAAGAATTCCAGTAGGTTTGTGCATCTAGATTAGATTTTAAAATCATAGATTTTGAGCCGGAAAGGACCTCAGAGTCCATCCAGTCTAACCTCTCACTTTATAGATGAGAAAACCAAGGCCATGGGAGATTAAGCAACCCTCCTCAATACCCAGTAGCTGGGAAGCATCAGAAGTTTTCCTCTAACCACCTTTCTTCTCCTATATTAAGTTGGATCATAGTCATTGATAATTTCAAATTGGAGGGAACCTTAACGTTTTCCAGTTCAACTGAACTTGTCCAAAGTGGTGCAATTTGAACCACAGACTTCTGACTCCAAATCCAGTCTTTTCCTTATTCTAAAGTGCTGCTGATGTTATATCCAGTAACACATGGTGAGATTCCTTCAGTGGGTTCTGTTGCCCTGGGATGTAGAAAGCAGATTATCTTTAGTCCCAGCTAATTCTGAAACCCACATTCCAGATATTAGTAACAGACTTTCCTTCTATTTCATTGTCATGAAATGTTTCTTCTACCTACATAGGGACTAGTCTGTGCAAAAACTCTCTCATTCCAGGTCCTAAGAAACCAAAGAAGAAAATAAAATGTTAAATTCATTCCCCCCCTTTGGGCCCTAGTTTGGTTCTTTCCCCCCACCCCTCTAAATCCCATAGGGTTGGTAAAATCTCAATAACTTCTTAGAAACCATAACAAAAATAATCTTCTCTCTTACTTCCCAATGGGTCAATATAAGTTTATTGACCAGATGGTTTGATTTGTGAGAAAGATAAAGCTCAGCTCAAAATTCCTTTCCTTTAGCCTCATAGAACAGTCTTAGAAATGCATGCTACACACACACACACACACACACACACACACACACACACACACACACACACACTCTCACTCTCTCACTCTCTCTCTCTCTCTCTCTCTCTCTCTCTCATTCATTCTTCAGAAGATTATCAAGCTGCCATGGGCTATATTTATAAGGTCTTCCCTATACAATAAAATAAGGGCCACTAATTAGGCAAGTGACCTTGATTTAAGACTTCAGGCAAAGGAGCTTAGTTACCTCCAACAGATAAATTACTTGTCTCACTTTAAAATAGATCTTCTGAAAAACAAGAACAGGGTTGTTTGGTTTTTTAAGTCATTTCATTGGTGTCTTTTGCTTTTATGTCAGTCATTTCTACACCTTCCCTCCTGCCACAGCTTAAATCTTCCAAAACTTGACATAGTGACCACCTCTAACCACACTCTCTGTGTGTGAATAACTCACATTCTCTGTGAGTTGGGCACCAACTGCCTGGCTAGAAAAAGTTGATGGATGATGATGCATTTTTTTCTTTAGAATCTCATGGAACCTTCTCCCAAACTACAAGATGAGAGACCTACTAAAATATTTCTTCTTTAGAGTTTGATGTGGATCCCAACGGAAATACCTCCTTCTTCCTTAAGATTGTTGGTAGGCTTGAACTCTTCCATGACAAAGTTGGATAATATTGTAAAGAGCAATATTAAAATAAAGTGAGTTACAATGCTAATACTCCTCCCTTGTTTTAAACAGGAACAGAGATACTTGGCAAATCAGTTCGTATTATATTCTCTACATTAGGAGTTTGCATATTTTTTGCAATTGGCTACATGTTGCTGCCACTGTTTGCTTACTTCATCAGAGACTGGCGGATGTTGCTACTGGCTCTGACCGTGCCTGGGGTGCTGTGTGTCCCGCTGTGGTGGTGAGTGAGACCGTGTTCACAGGCATTCCCCTCCAGAGGGCCACATGTGGAGCTACAATTTTTAAGGTCACCAGTTGGGTTGAAATGTCACTTTGCTTTGGGCTTTCTTTTTTTCTTTTTATTTTTTGGAGGGGTCTGGTGCCTGCTAAGATCAATGGCCCTTCTGCTTTGGGGCCAGTAAGCCACATGCTCCATCCCACTGATATGTGTGGTGGTTGTGGTTAGGAGCCTCCATGCCAGCTTGAAAGTGCTGCTGTCAGATTAGAATCTTAACCTGCAGCCATTCTTTCTGTTGCCTGTTTCTTATTCTCTTTACTTTCTACTAACTTCTCTTTCTACTTTTATCTTCCTTTGGAAAGTCTCTTTTCTGTTTTTGAACACAATAGGAAATCCTTAAACTTTTCTACAACAGGACTTTCCCTGCAATGTTTAAGATGTGTTTGTTTCTCTGCAAGAACTGGAGGCAGAGAGAAAAAGAGAGGCAGAGACAGAGCGACAAAGAGAGAGACAGAAGTATTTTTAGTTTTTTAAAACAGAGAAATTAAAATGTCCTTTGAGTCAGATCTTTTCACCACTCAAGTGTGGCTTGTTTCCTCTGAAAAAGGTAATAGAGTTTGAAAAATGACCCAAAGCCTTGCTGAAATAGAATTCACTTAACTGGTGGAGTTAGAGATGAAGTAGTGAATTTAAAAGCTGCCTCCACCTATTTTGGCATATTTGGGCATTTGAAGGAGACAAAGAATTGAAAAATAGCTTTTTAACCCAACCTCTTTGGAACATTGAATTTTGTGGATGGTTTTGATGTCCCTTTTGTGGTTTTATTTCTTTCATTTTCACATTGAGGCAGGAAGAAAAAGTACTCTTTCTTTTGTGAGGGGTTATTTTAAAATCTATTAAATGTCCTTATAATTACTCTCGGTTTGGCTTCAACCCAACCTCCCATCAATTACCCTGGAAAGCTACCTCTGTTGGTCTGTGGAACTTCCTTATTCAGTCCCATGAAAACCTCTGTCAGTATTTTGTCTAGATCTTAAAGACTTGTAGCATGACCTTTGGCGATGTTTTGAGCATAAAAGCCTTTCCATCTTCTACTGGAATATGCATTATCTGATGAGAGCATGAGGTTACATTCATTTAACAGGATACCGACCCACCTTTTCTTCCTCTGTGCCTCCTCAGTCATAAATGTAGTCTGGTCTAACCTTCTAGAAAAGCTGCTTTCTTGGCACTCAAACTGTGAGTGCCTCCATAACTTATCAGACTGGTGGATCCCCAGTACAAATTTAGTGTGTGGGAACCAATTGTATTTCCCCTTCCGATTTTTCTCCCAGTGTTTGAAAGGGAACTTGGCAGAGTTTCGCAATAGGCCCAATTCAGCTGACTGACCCCTTCTTATCCTGAATCCAAGAAGTAATTTTTATACTTACCAATGTTACAATAAAAATGAGAACCCAGCCAGAATTTTAAGCAGTTTATTAATAAAATGAGAAGACAAGAGAAGAGAAGAGAAAGAGAAGAGGTATAGATGAATTTCTCTTAAGGAAAGATTAACCTGATTATAGAGTCTCCATTTAGCTGTCTGAGGCCTATATATTCTTCTAGCAACAGTGCCAGCAGGCAGTCTCTTCAAGAGCGGAAGTAAAGAGACCCTTGTTCTTCCCCTGTTGGCCTTAAATACCCCCAACTAGCTCCTCCCTCTGTGTCAAGGTTTTCGTTGATCCTCAGACTGATGCCAGGGGAGCAGGGATGCCTTGGGAGGATGGAGCTATTTTTCCTCACACACCAAACATACTTCATGATCAGGTCAGAAAGCTGTCAGACTGAATCAAGAGGGTGGCATTATAACCACTTTTCCTTATAAAGCAGCTCTGCCCCAAGGAAACTATGCTGGACCCACAATGGCAGGTTTATATCCCAGAGAAGCCCAGAAAGATTCCATTTCCATACCACATTCCCACTGGTTGATTTTGGTGAGCATGTTCTATTCAGTTCATTGTGAGAGTTCATAGAAATAAGTAATACAATAGGATGTGTTTTCCTCCTAATTATAAGTTTAAGGTAATTGTCAGTAGGAGGAGAAAGGTGTTAATGTGTTTTGTCTATGTTGGTTATGGGTACCTACATGGGTCTGTCTAGAAGTGGCTCACATGCAGACAAGAATGGATATCTCTAGTATCTATTCTCCCTACCCTTCTCCAAAGAAGACTTTAAGTCCTGACAGGATGGAAAGCAAAAGCTTGGGACCAGAAGTTGCCTACTCTGCTTTTCTCAGAGAGAGGGGATACTGGGCTAGAATAATCTCTACCTGTGCCCTTTAATATTTTTAATCTATGGGAATGTTTAAGTTTAAGCCACACTTCTGATCATTATCCCTTAATGGGATCCCTTTTAATATTTGTGCTGGAATGGAATGTTATAAAGCTCCTGTTATATCAGTAATGTTTATGTGATTTAGAAGTTTCCCTTCAGTCCCATTTTTACCCACGTCCACAAGTGCTTGACTTTATGTGTGTACAACCCAGCAGATACATCCAGACTTATTGCTTTCCCTCCTTGACCCTGAAAAGTTTCCTTTACTCCTCTAACTTTTTCCAGTTTTTCTCCTTGGTGGCCCTCACTGCCTTGCCCTCGATTGGACTACAGTATACATATACTCATTCTTCCTTGCTGATTTGTGTGCTATGATCCAGGTTGCATTTGTGATGCATCTTTCTGAAACCGCCTTCTCATGGGTCATGCCAGGTGGGCAGAAGTAGACTTCTGGTCTCTCTGTTCAGTTTAGGATACCTGAGATGGGGAAGCTGCTGGCCAAGTAATAAGTGGTACAATCATATTGGTTGGTGAGGGGAGAAAATGCCTGACTCAGATAGGAGGAGAAAAGAGAAGAATGAATCTATAGGAGGCAACGTCTTCATTTTACTTATGGAACAAGGAAACAAAAGAACAAGCGTTTATTAAGTACATACTATGTGCCAGACACTTAAAACAACCCTATGTAGGTACTATATGTTTATCCCTGTTAGACAATTGAGTAAACTGAGGCAGAAAGAAGATATAGTTCATCCAGGATCACATAGCTAGTAAGAGTTTGGTTTGACTAGATTTGAACTCAGGTCTTCTTGATTCCAAACTTTATTCACTATGCTCCCTAGGCATCTAGTGGAAAGCTAAAAACTGCTTTTGTTTAAAAAAAGAAATCTACCATCTCTGTTTTATCCCAAGTTCCTTAATAACTTGTCCTTACCTTCACATAGTATTTTTCTGGGGTTTCCCAACTACGGGCTCACGTAGGTCTAACCATGATATGGGGCAGAAGCTGTCTCAGGGATTATCCCATACAATAACAAGAATTTATCTCATACCCATTTTGACATGCTACCTGCCTCCAGTAGTTCTGGCTCCAGCTGCCTGGATCTGACAATCTAAGAAACCCATCAATGTTTATCCCTTAAAAACAAAACATTGATCTAAATAGCACAAAACTTGAGAGTTTTGCTCCTGCCCCAGTGCTGGTGTTTTGCATCAGGCAAATGGAATGCCACCAGGAACACATAGAACTATTTGCACCTGTGTCATGACATAATTGGAGAAAAGACCCTGAGATCCAGGACATTACCTTACTCCCCTACTACCCAGTGTCACAAAATCCCACATCTGGAGCTATGAGGAACCAAAGAAGTCATCTATTTCATTTCCCTCATTTTACAGCTGAGGAAATTGAAGGGCAGGGAGGTCAAGTAATTTGCCTGAAGTAACAAGATTATTGAGCCCGACATCAGGATTCATCACACAAATGGAGCTCACCAGTGCCACCTTTTTGTCTTGGCACTCAGGCTCATTTACACACTGTCTCTTCCAAACATACTTATAGATGTCTCTCCTCACCTACTCACTCACCTTCCTCCTGGTCAAGGGAACATTCCTCCCACTCTGCCACCACTCAACACAAACTTCCAAATATGTTACAGATGCCACGATCCATCTTCTCTCCTTCACCACACCCAGGCTTCTAAAATGAATAATACCAGCTCAGAAACTCCTTCTTAATTCCTTTGAATAGTTTTGGTAGGGATGTGTGTGTGTGTGTGTGTGTGTGTGTGTGTGTGTGTGTGTGTGTGTGTGTGTGTGTGACACCACAGGCTCAGGTACATGGTTTCTCTTTGGCTTTTTAGCCTCTTAGTATCCCACCATCGTCAGATACCCTCCACTTGGGCTGTTCATCTTTCAGATCCTAGCTAGGGTTTTGCCCAAAGGCACCAAATTTCAAGGATGGTGTCTTTCAGCAGTGTAGAAAACACAGAATTGAGCACCTGGTTAATAAGAATAATTAGCTAAAAATAGAATGATCCCCAGAGTGTTCTTTTGCCCTTCACAGCCCATCTAGCCCATATAGATTTTTCTATAGATATATTGTGAATCTCTGTCCCCTCCTCCTAATTTAGCCCTCCCACACACTCATAAGATTGCATCTCTCCTCCTCAACTGAGGGCACACTTCACATCACCCCACAGTTTGTCATGTTTACCCCAGCTCAAAATTCCTAGATATGCCTCTGTCTTCCTTAATGGGTGACAAGTAAGTTAGGAGTTCCCTTTGTTCATTCTGGTCACAGAACTCAGCACTGCCTTTGTTCTAATAGGCCTCTGATTTAGTGCCTCTAAACTTGGGTTCAGAAGCCTTAACCATATGCTCAAAGTTGCGTTACCCTGAAGGGGATGTGGAAAAAACAGATTCCTCTGCACCATACTCTACAGGAGAGAACCGCAGAGCAGGACCAGAGGTGTTACAAAGTTGGGTGGGAGCCCCATAGAGAAACTCCAGAAGAGACCAACTCCCACCAACTGGTCACTCCTGCACAAATATCATTGACTCAGCCATCTGGGGTCATGTGGCATTGGATTCCTACAATTTGTCAAAACATGGAAAGATGGAACACATGTGTATGTACACATGTATGAGCAGGAATATTAAATATAAGCATGGGTCTATATATACACACATCCTATTCTTCCATTTTCTGGATAGATACATACATGGAATATCATGTATATCATATATATACACATAGCTACATATCATGTATGTATACAAATACATGTATATTTATTCATGCTATTCATATGTTCAAATGAATGTTAATTTGTTCAAATATTCATAAAGATGCATATAATACCCTTTGTTTCCAGGACTAGGATTTATATTAGCTAAGAGCATTCATCAAAATGTGTTTCAGTGGCATAGCAGTTTTATTAGGGAGCTGACTAACTGAGCACGGAGGGTTTCAGATAATTGGTATTATTCAATGATGTATGGTAGCTGACTGACAGGCATTTGTTTTAAAGTAAGGCAAATGGATTGACATGGGGTCTTTCAAGGTAGTCACAAATAAATATTTATTAAGCACCTACTATGTGCCAGGCACTGTGCTAAGTGTTGGCACTACAAAGAAAGGTAAATGACAGTCTCTGCCATAAGAGAGCTTACAATCTAATGGAGAAAGAGAACAAACTGCTTGCTTAGAGACAAGGAAGAGAGCTTGGAGGAGAGATGGTTTTGAAAGGCTGTCATTTCTAGTCAATTCTCATTTCTCACTGGGAGTCATGGTCATATCAGTGGGGGAAAATGATAATACCTTTTTTAGAATAGAATTTAAATTTCCATGGAAACAGTAACACACAAACACACTAGTTGGTCATGAGAAAGCCAAGAAATTCAGGAGCTGAAGTGAGAAAGGAAAAAAAATTTAGATAAGGTCAGGAAAAGCTATATCCTCCAATGCTATGTTTAAACATTGGTAAGGAAAGAGGGGAGAGAACAAGTATTTATGTGTGCTAGGCACTGTGCTAAGCACTTTTCAAAAATTATCTCATTTGGTCCTACTAATAACTCTAGGAGCCGAGTGCTATTATAATCCCCATTTTTCAGCTGAGGAAACAGAGGTAGATGGTGGTTAAGTGACTTACCCAAGGTCACACAGCTAGTAAGTGTCTGAGACTGGATTTGAACTTGGGTCTTCCTAACTCCAAACTAAACACTATATACTGCCCCACCTCCATGGTTTGAGGGGTAAAGGGAGAATCAAGGCCTGTGATTTTATTCATGTAAGGGACCCTGCCAAAGCAGAGTGCATTAACCCATTTCAGCTAATTTGTTCGCAATATTTTAAGTGCCAACCATGTCTAAGGCACTATCATCTTTGTCTTGATAATATGCCTGATGTGACACTTTAAAGTTTACAAAACAGTCAACAGACATTATCTCCTTTGATCTTCAAACGACCTTGTGAGATAGATACCGTCTCAAACATCCCCATTTTACTGGTGAGAAAATTAAGCTTCAGAGAAGTTAAGTGACTTCTCCACAGACCTGCAACTAGCTAAGTGTCCACAATAGAATTCAAAATCAGGTTTCTTACATCACTTCAAGTGCTAAACACTTTCAATCATATCACAATGGCTCTCTACAAGGAAAGAATTAACATATAATTCTCAGGCAGTCCTTCAAAGATACCCAGGTAACCCCTTGAATATATCTCACTGGCTATTTATGTCTCATGTTGACCAGTATTATCTCTATCACCCTGTGTCTGAATATTCCTAAAATCACTTAATATTTTTATATACTACCCAACAGTTTCCAATTAGGAAACTTGCAGAGGGAAGAATCCAAAATTCTTTTTCTTAATAAGAAAAGAAAAAAAACAAATTTTAATTTTAATATATTTTCTAAGCATTTTTAAATTGTCATTAAGGACCTGACAGATTCTGAGAACAATAAAAAGCCTATAAGAGCTAAACACCAAACTCATTTACAGGGTTATTCCTGAATCCCCACGATGGCTGTTATCTCAAGGGAGAATCGGAGAGGCAGAAGATATCATACAAAAGGCTGCAAAAATGAATAATGTGACAGCGCCAGTCATAGTATTTGATCCTTTGGAGGTAAGCATTTATGGGCACTTACTCTTCACTTTGATGCCAGCCATTTCTCTTGACCTCATAGCACTTCATTATTCTCTTCATCCCTAAATATATATAGAACTTTCTCTAAATAAATGATCTTTAATTTCACATTCTTGGTGCTCAAAAGAAAACTTTGACCCAAGTCTTTGTCAACTGTAATCTAGTGGAAGAAAGAGGGCAAACCCAGAGATAGCCAACTCCAAGAGATTGGCATGTCATCAAAAGGCAGTGATCACCACAGGAGTGAAATAGAGGCTTTGATGTACCTGTCTGTTTCTATCCATGGAACATCTAGAGTTTCATTTGCCCATTCAACAAACATTTTTAAAAATAATTTATTTATTTAGAATATTTTTCCATGGTTACATGATTCATGATTTTTCCCACCCCTCTTCCTTCTTCCCTCCCAGAGCAGACAAACAGTCCCACTGGGTTATACATGTATCACTGTTCAAAACCTATTTCCGTATTATTCATATTTACAGTAGAGTGATTTTTAACACCAAAATCCCAATCATATCCCTATCAAACTACATTATCAAGCATATGTTTTTCTTCTATGTTTCTACTCCCGCTGTTCTTTCTCTGGATGTGGACAGTGTTCTTTCTCTTAAGTTCCTCTGGATTGTCCTGGATCTACTAGCATTGCTGATAGTAGAAAAGTCCATTACATTCGATTGTGTCATAGTGTTTTAGTCTCTGTGTACAGTGTTCTCCTGGTTCTGCTCCTTTCACTCTGCATCAATTCCTGGAGGTCTTTCCAGTTCACGTGGAATTCCTCCAGTTCATTATTCCTTTCAGCACAATAGTATTCCATCACCATCAGATACTAAAATTTGTTCAGTCATTGCCCAATCGATAGACACCCCCTCATTTTCCAATTTTTTGCCATCACAATGAGCACAGCTATAAATATTTTTGTACAAGTCTTTTTCCTTATTATCTCTTTGGGGTAAAAGCCCAGAAGTGGTATGGCTGCCTGAAAGGGCAGTTATTCTTTTAAAGTCCTTTGGGCATAATTCCAAATTACCCTCCAAAATGGTTAGATTAATTCATGACTCCACCAGCTAAATATTAGTGTCCCAATTTTGCCACATCCCCTCCGACATTTGTCACTTTTCTTTGCTGCCATATTAGCCAATCTGCTAGGTATAAGGTGGTATTGCAAAGTTGTTTTTATTTGCAGTTCTCTAAGCAGGAGGCATTTAGAACACTTTTTCATATGATTATTGATAGTTTTGATTTCTTCATCTGAGAACTTCCTATTCTTATCCCTTGACCATTTGTTGAATGGGGAATGGCTTAATTTTTTTGTAAATTTGACTCAGTTCTTTATATATTTGGGAAATTAAACCTTTGTCAGAGAATTTTTTTATAAAGATTTTTTCCCAGTTTGTTGCTTTCCTTCTCATTTCAGTTACATTGGCTTTGTTTGTGCAAAAACTTTTTAATTTGATGTAATCAAAATCATTCATTTTATATTTTGTAAAGTTCTCTGTCTCTTGCTTAGTCTTAAATTCCTTCCTTTCCCAAAAATCTGACAGGTATACATACTATTCTATGTTCACCTAATTTATTCATGATTTCATTCCCTATATTTAAGTCATTTACCCATTTTGAATTTATCTTGGCATAGGGTCAACAAACATTTGTTAAGCAAGAACCTTCTTCAAGGGGACAATTAGGTGGCTCAGTGAATAGACTGCCTGGTTTGGTGTCAGGAAGACTCATCTTCCTGAGTTCAAGTTTGGCTTCAGATACTTACTAGCTGTGTGACCCTGGGCAAGTCACTGAACTCTGTTTGCCTTGGTTTCCTCATTGGTCAAATGAGTTATAGAATTAAATGGCAAATCACTCTAGCATCTCTGCCAAGAAAACCTCAAATGAGGTCATGGAGAGTTAGACACAACTGAAATGATTCATCATCAACAATAACACCTTCTTCAAGGCACCTGTGCACAAGTATAGAGATAGAAAGGCAAAGCTAAAGCTGTCTCTGCTTTAGAAAGCTTTCTTTTTATTGCACCTTACAAGAGCACGTTGATGAAGATAATGTAAGATTCAGGGAGATTTTTATGGGTTTGTGCCTATTTTAACATAAACTTGGGGAGGTTTCCTGGAGATTAGAAATGGTAGATTTGGGATTGCATTTTAAAGCATGAAGGACATTTGTTAATTCTGCTAGAGTGGAGATGTCTTCCTCCATCTTTAGGAAGTATCAGAATTTTATGATGCTTCTAGAATCCATGAGAATTAGGTAGTATGATAGATACGGTGGAATCCTGGGTTTAAATACAGGAAGGCCTGATTGCAAATCCTGCCTCAGACACTAATTGTATGACACTGGACAAGTCACTTAACATCTCAGTCTCGGTTTCCTCTACTACATAATGGGAATAATATTAACAGTAATAACAGATTATTGTGTGGCTTAAATGGCATAATCTAAAGCACTTGGCAAAGCACTGTGTAAATGTTATTATAATCTTAGATTTAGAGCTGAAAGATCATTGAGTCCAAACTCCTTATTTTACAGATGAGGAAATTGAGTCACAGAAAAGTCAAGTGACTTGCTCAAGGTCCCACAATTAGTAAGGTGAAATCTGAGCCCTGGTTTCCCTGGCTCCAAATCTACAGACATCTCACAATACCATGATGCCTCTCAAACATCAAGTATAGAGACATACCCAAACCATCTTAATTGATAGAACATAGTTCTAGGACCATAGGATCATAGATTTAGAGCTGAGAAGGCACCTTAAAAATCTAGCCACACCCCCTTTCCTTTTACAATCAAGTCAAGTTAGCAAACATTTATTATCAACTATGTATCAGACACTACCCTAAAGAAACTGAGGCCCAGAGAGGTAAGGGATTTGTTTGAGGCCATACAGGTAGTAAATGGCAGATCTGGGATCTTATTAGTATCAATTAGAGGTTCAGAAGCTTAGGGAGGTGAATGTATCTATTCTGAATTCATAGTCATAGATGATGGGAAGCTTCATAGAGTTTAACACTGGTCTATTGTTCATCAAACCATCCTTGGATAACCATTCTACCAGAGCTGGCATCATTAGTGAGTCTCATTCTTCTAAATTCAACCCAATTCAGAAAGTATTTGTTGAGTAAATAGTAAGTACTTAGCAGTCCTATGTTAGAGAGATAGAAGAAGTCCTATGTCCCTGCCTTTGAAGAATTCACAGTCCCATGGGGGAAATATGAAACAATTATATAGAACCATGTACAATTCAAAATGATCAAGTGATGGAGTAAATTAAGGACCAAGAACACACATGTGGCAAGAGGAGATGGGGCCATCTTGTCCCAGCAAGATGCTAGATTAAATAGGTGTCACTGTATATTCAAGAATCTTCTCATACTTTCCTTTATTCAGTCTCAAAAATCATCTCCATTCTTTTAGCTCCAGGAGCTAACATCCCCGAAACAGCAAAAAGTATTCATCTTGGACCTATTCAGAACTCGTCATATTGCCATAATCACCATCATGTCTCTGATGCTGTGGTAAGTGTCCAGACAATAACCTGAAAATGCATGTCTACTACAAAGAAACATATAGAATTAATTAATTAATTTAACTAACGTTTAAATCAGGAGAAGCAGTAGCACTAGGAGTTGAATTCATATCAGTGACAAATAAGAATAATTATTCCAAGTGATTCAGAATGGACTCTAAATTCACTTTTTGGAGTTTGATAATGATATGTATTCAGGAATTTTATATAAATCCTTGATTTTAAATGACAAAGCAGGCTACTAGAATTGTGTCCCAGAGCAACTAAACCTTTGGTTCAGAATGCCAATGACCCAGGTTACTGACATCATGGGGGCTCAGGAAAAGCAAGTAAAGAAGGAAAGAAAATATCATTCCATGTGGTACAGCTACTCCTGGGCTTCTAGCCCCAGGGGCCTGGGGCTTGCCTTCCTTCTCAACCCTGATGGGGCTGGGCCAGAATCTCTAGTTAATGACTCAACCCCTCTCCCAGAATGCCTGTTCTACTGCTCCCTCTCCCTAAGACCTGCAATGAAGTTTGTTTCAGGTACATTCATTCCTAGTCATAGTTATTATTTATAGTTGCAGTTTTCTCAACTCCTTTAAGGTTAAAAACAAAAGGAGTGAACTGACTAGTATCTGAGTCAAGGCTATTAGTTTTAAAGCAAATTCTAGATCTACTTTAGAAATTGCAGTGTTGGGTCAGAATAAACCAATCTAAGACTCCCCAAAGCCATAACTTGATATGTTCAATGCTATTATTTTAGGGGTTTTTTCTATTTAGGGGGTGGGGTATTATACTTGCTATAGTTAAACTTAAAAGTGACCTTGGGACTAAGTGTAGGATCTGAGGGTGAAGACTGTCCCCCTGAGAAATAAAGTAAAAGAGTTGTAGACCAAGGTGATCAGGACAAGTAGATGACCAGGAGCAAAAATATTCAAGTTGTATCTTCTGCATTTTGAGCTTACTTCATTTCTCAGAAGAGGACCTGCTTCACAAAGTTTCATTATTTCTATTATGTATAATTATATATATATTTATTTATGAAAATATTCTAGATTATTCCTTGTTGTGATTATAACATGGTTATAGTCATATGTGATTATAACCAAACATAGATGCTGCATGGCTACTACTGTTACTGTTGCTGCTACTATTTCCATTTCTATTACTACTGCTGCTACTATTACTACTATTCCTCTTGCTGTTGCCACTGCTATTACTGCTTCTACTACTTATACTAATATTGCTACTGCTACTACTATTGCTGACACTTCTACTACCTGTGCTGCTACTGCTACAATTGCTCTTTGTTTTCTCTAGGGTTTTTTCTATAGGTCTCCAGGTTTTTTCATCTATAAAATGAGAGAATTGGATGGCTTCCAAAGTCCCTTAACTCTAACCCCATGATTCTAGGATCATCTGTTCAGGGAGTCCAGATTTGATATTGCAAAATGATTAGTAGTGTCCAAGTGACTCTTCTTTCTACAGAGTGTTCTAAAAATCTTGGTGCAGTTTTAAGCTATTCATAAAAAAAAATCATATAAGCTATCACATGACCAGAAGTATAGTACACACTTTCAGGAGAGTTGAAGCTTTTTAAGTTCTCCATTTTCTGTTAAATTGTTTTGTTATAGCGAATGGGATTTTCAAGGCATATGAAAAGTTTTTCCACAGAAGGCATACTTGGCATCTTAATTCTGTTCCAAGTCAGTGTCATTCTTTTATTTTAAACTATTAATATAGTTTTTAATACAGGATTTAGCATTGGATGAGTGTCTTAAATATAGTCCACAAGGAGAGGAGAGGAGAGGAGAGGAGAGGAGAGGAGAGGAGAGGAGAGGAGAGGAGAGGAGAGGAGAGGAGAAGAGAGGGGAGAGAGA